>NC_071998.2:61705596-62008626 GCF_028885655.2 Pongo abelii
TCTCCTGGGGCACCGTTTCCTAAGCCCGTCGGAAAAGCACAGTATTCGGGTGGGAGTGGCCCGATTTTCCAGGTGCCGTCTGTCACCACTGGAAAGGGAACTCCCTGACCCCTTGCGCTTCCCGAGTGAGGCAATGCCTCGCCCCTGCATCGGCTGGAGCACGGTGCACTCACCCACTGACCTGCACCCACTGTCTGGCACTCTAGTGAGATGAACACGGTACCTCAGATGGAAATGCAGAAATCACCCGTCTTCTGCAACGCTCACGCTGGGAGCTGTAGACCGAAGCTGTTCCTATTCGGCCATCTTGGCTCCTCCTCCAGGCATTTATTTTGTTTTAAAGATTTATTTACTTTGAACTTACCTATATTACTGGAGCCTTTTATTAGAAGTTATTTTTTCTTTCTTTTTTTTTTTTTGAGACGGAGTTTCACTCTTGTCGCCCAGGCTGGAGTTCAGTAGCACAATCTGGGCTCACTGCAACCTCCACCTCCCGGGTTCAAGTGATTCTCCTGCCTCAGCCTCCCAAGCAAGCTGGGATTACAGGCATGTGCCACCACGCCCGGCTAATTTTGTATTTTTGATGGTGAGCCACCACGCCTGGCAATGTTTTACTCAAGTTTCAATACATTTTAACATCCATGCCCCCCAAATCAATAATTTATATTTATAATCCATACAAAAGTATTTGATCATTGAGAAATATTTATTTCTTTAAAAAAAACTATTATTCTGCTTGTCTTTATACCTTTTGAAGGCCTAAATTTAGAGGATTATTTGAGATGTTCTCAGCATGAGTTCAGGAAAATTGAGGGGAAGATTAACAGGGTTGTTTACACATCTAATTTAAACATCAATTTGTGATTACTACATTTATCCAGGCTTATTAGCAATTCAGGCAGAATCTAGTTGTCATAACTATTTAATGATCAGTTACCATTTCATTAAAATACCTATTCTAAAGATAGTATTTAACACTCTTAAAGAACCTAATCATTTTCTTTTTGTAGGATCAGTTGGAGGTTAGGTAGGACTTGGTCTGACTCAGAAGGAAAATTATTTTACACCTCAGCAAACAAAGTAATGGGGGTTTTTCACATAAATAGCACTGCTGTGCTCTGTAATTGAAGTTCTAAAATGGACGATGAAACCACAGAAGCAGAAAACCAAAATAAGCTTGCAATGAAAAGAAATACAGGCCACAGTTGCTTCTGGCTGAGACTGATTGCCAATCTTTGGGAATGAGATTATGACACTAATTCTAATGCATTGGGTCTTGCATTGACATTAAATCACATTCCTCCCTTAATGTCACTCTCCAAGCACATCAAAGAATATGTCATTCTCTCATCAAGAGACATGACATAGATTGATGGAGACTTGAATAGGCTATCAGAGTTTTCCATTGGGTAGAATCCTGCCCTTGTCTGGTCAATAGTTAGAGGTGCTGCTACATATGCTGCTACCTGTTCTAAAGCATCGCAGGAGTGGCCTGAAGAAACGGGACATAGTGGGAGATACAAACACATCACCAACTGAAATTTACTTTTAATCTTTTAATGTGCATCGAGTAGTGTTGCTTCCAGATTATTTACAACAACTAATCTTTTTAAAAAGACTCACAACAACCAATCTTTTCTGTTGTCCAGCGTTTTAATAGCTGTAATGTTTAGGACACCTAGATTTCTGAGGTGAGTTACATAAATATTTCATTTTTGTTTTGTATTCATGGCAGAATTTCTATGTTTCATGGATTTTCTTAATGCAGATACACTCAAACTAACATAACATAGTAGCATGTCTAATATTTTTTCCAGAAGGATACCAATTCAATAGCTTGATATTTAATGCAGGCAAAATGGACATATCTCAGTATAGATTGTTAAAGGTGAAATCATTTTAGTTACTTAGTAAACATATTGGAAGGATCCAGGGCATTACTACCATCACATATTCCCTATCCCCAAAATAAAGTATGCTCTGCTAAATCCATCACAATTGCAGTTTCTCATTCTAGGATTTTTACTTATTTTCTTGCTCTTACAATTTTGGTGTAATTCTGAAGTAATGGGCACATGAATAACATTGTATTTAATAAAACTTAATGGAAAAACAAAACTTGAATATTGATTTCCATTTTCTTAGAATGACATACTTTCTGCAAGCAATACAATGACATCTTAATTTACAACCGAAATGCACACACATTCATTTCAACTAAAATGCCATGAAAGTATCATGGCAGAATTGACAAAAATGACAGAATAAAAGATTCCCTCAGCATGCTATTTTAAAAAATTTCTAAGAGTAATTTGTGGGATAAAAAATTAAATGAAATATTTCTATCATTATTCTTCATCCCATAAACTGATGTATGAAAGAATTTTATAGTGGAGAACACATCTTTGGAAAGAACTTATTTTCATAAATGAAACAGGTGTAACATATTAAGGTGGATAGCAAAAATGCTAAACTACGAATATTTGTAAACCATCTAAATAAAATAGAAAATTAAAATGAGATCTTGGGTAGCCTATCATTCAATATGTTAAAAGGAAAGAAACAAGTCACAAGCGCAGGATAAGAACCTTAAGTCAATGTATAGCAATCTCTGAAATTAAATGAGGTAAGAATCATCACACAATAATTGAAATTATAATCTATTATGTTGTTATTTTCAGAGAGTTTATTTTTTATATGTCTCTCTAGCAGTCAGAAAAAAATAACCCAAAATAAAACTAATCTGAAATGTACTATAATCTTGAAAACTGAAACCAACATTTCATGAAGGATGATTTAATTACAGTATGTTATAGTAACCTTAAAGAATCTAGAGAAAGAAGTGGGTAAGGTAAATTTTTAGGAAGAGATCTAGGCAACATCTCTGGTTATTAGAATAGGAAAATCTCTGGAGGGGCAAAGGGTAAATTATCAGGCTCTTTTGGATGGAAAGTAGTATCTGTTAATATTCAATTCCCATTGCTCTAATTTCATAGCCACCAAGCAAGTTTCCTACCTATAATTTGGCCACCAGAGCACATCTTCTCACCCAAGGGGAGTGTCTTGTATGATTAACTAATCCAGTTATTTTATTATGTGTAGCTCCTACTGTAAATTAATGAGCAGACATTAAGATTTATAAATCAGTCTCTTGTGACTTTGTCTAATACAAATCAGTCTCTCAGTATCACCTCCAGCGGACCAGACATGCTCTGACTTCAGGCATAGGAAAATATCCTGAATAACACACTTTACCAAAATCTAGGCACCAAAGAAAGCTTAACCTAATGTGTTTCTTAACCTGATGATAAAACAGCCTAATGTTTTTCTTTTTACTATGGAGAGAAAGATGACAGTTAACTAAGAGATGAAAAAAATAGAAGAGTTTTTAACCTGATACTGAGTAGTAAATTTCTCAATCTGTTCCTTAACTTTCAGTCTTAAATAGAACTACTACTAAAAATTATTACAAGGATTATTCTGTAATTGTAGTAAGTTAACATTAAGCTTATTTTTCTTCATCTCTTCTACCTTATATACTTTTTTGGAGGGTGACTTTAAAGAAAATATAAAAAAGAAAATATAGTACCTAATAATTTATTTCATGTTTATTCCTGCAGAAATAAATGGTTTAAAAAAATTGTACACAAAGTGAAAACAAATTCTCACTAAAGAATTTTTCTGTAAATTCATCTTTTCTCCTGTACTTATACTGTGTATAACATCAGAACTAATTTTAACATCAGAGCAACATGTTTAAGAATGCAATTATTTTGCAGAAAACGTGTGTCAAACCCAGACAGAAGAAACTGTGAGTTTTAAAAGTAATCTCTCTTCAAGACAGTGTAGTATTGACAAAATAGAAAAATACATTAATGGAACAGAACAGAGAGCCATATAATTAGACACACATCAATATAGTCAGCTGATCTTTGGCAAAGGAGCAAAGGCAATACAATGAAGCAAAGACTGTCTTTTCAACAAATGGTGCTGGAACAACTGGACGTCCACATGCCAAAAAACTGAATCTAGATACAGACTTTTAATCTTACAAAAAAAAGTAACTCAACATGAGTCATAGATCTCAATGTAAGGGGTGAAACTATACAACTTCTAGGGGATAACATAGAGAAAAAAATCTAGAACAGAGGTGTCCAATCTTTTAGTTTCCCTGGGCCACATTCAAAGAATTGTCTTGGGCCACATATCAAATATGCTAATGATAGCTGATGAGCAAAAAAAATAAAAATAAAATAAAAATAAAAATAAAAAAACAAACACCCCCCCCCCCCCACACACACACACACAAGAAAATCTTATAATGTTCTAAGCAAGTTTACTAATTTTTGTTGGGCTGCATTCAAAGATTCAAAAAAATCCCATAATGTTTTAAGAAAGTTTATGAATTTGCATCCTAGGCCACATGAGGCCTGAGGGCTTCTGGTTGGACGAGCTTATCTAGATGGTCTGGGGTATAGTGGTGACCTTTTAGATTTAACACCAAAAGCACTATCCATGACAGAAGTAATCTATAGGCTGGGATTCATTAAAATTTAAAACTGCTTCTCTGTGAAAGACATAGTCAAGAGAATGAGAAGACAAGACACAGATTTGAAGAAAATATTTGCAAAAGATATATCTGATAAAGGACTGTTACCCAAAATATATTAAGACCTCTTAAAACTCAACAGTAAGAAAACAACCCAATTAAAAATGGGCAGAAGACATGGACAGCTCACCAAAGATAAACAGATGACAAACAAGCATAAAGATGCTCCATAATAAAATGTCAGCAGAGAAATGCAAATTAAAACAGGAATGATATATCACTGCATATCTATTAAAATGGCCAAAATCCAGAAGATGAACAACACGAAATGCTGACAAGGATGTGGTGCAATATGAATTCTCATTCATTGTTGATGAGAATGCAAAATTGGTACAGCCACTTTAGAGGACAGTTTGTCAGTTTCCTATAAAACTGAACATACTCTTAATATACAACCCAGCAATTGTACTCCTACACATTTAATCAAATGAATTGCAAACTTATGTCCACAAAAAACCCCTGCACATCGATGTTTGTAACAGCTTTATTCAACACTGCCAAAACTAGGAAGTAAACAAGATGTCCTTCAGTAGGTGAATAGCTAAACTGTGGTACATCTAGATTATTCAGCGCCAAAAAGAACTGAGTTATCAAGCCATAAAAACACATGGAGAAAACTTAAGTGCATATTATTGAGAGTAACCAATCTGAAAAAGGCTACATTATTATATGATTCTAGCTGTATGACATTCTGAAAAAGGCAAAACTATGGAGACAGTAAAAAATCAGTGGTGGTAAGGGATTAGTGGAAAGGAGAGATGAATAGGCAGAGCACAGAGGATTTGGGGGGCAGTGAAATTACTCTGTATAGTACTACAATGGGAGTGACATGTCATTATACACATTTGCCAAAACTCATAGAACGTACAACACCAAGAGTGAACCCTAATATAAACTATGTGATAATGATATGTCAATATAAATTCACCAATTAACAAATGTTAATGCACCTGCACCTCCTCTGGCATAGGAGGTTGATAATTTGGGAGGCTGTGCATATGTGGAGGAAAGTGGCATATGGGACAATGGAAATTCTGTATGTTCTGCTTAATTATTTTGCATTGAACCTAATCTGCTGTTTAAAAAAGAGTCTTAAGACAAAACACTAAAAATTTTTAAAGTACTATCTTTACGTTCTTACATAAATCATTGCTCACCGATACGGATACCCAAATCTAGTACTTTAAAAGTTTTTAAAATAATGAACTGAGACTTCATATCTGATTCCTAAATTTCTAGATGACCTGTCTGTTTTATCAGATAATCTTACATTAAAGGAAATTATAAAAGGCAAAGCATAGCAAATGCATTAAGATGTCATTTATGTTTCATTCCAAGATTATTTAACTTATATATGTGTCCCAAAGTAAATCACATCATATTTTACTGCCTGAAAGATGTACCTTATATGACTCCTGATATCTATTTTCTTGACCTATCACAGTTAAGACATTTCTGTTGCATAACTTTTCTAATTACTTTTTCCTTTTACTGAGATAACATAGTCTTTAGGTTTACTGTTATTTCCTTATTTCCATTGGCTTTAATCTAAACAGAAAGATCACATAATCCATTTAAATTGCAACAGTGAGAAATCCCATCTGACCAGAAGGATATTTTATTTCCTCATTGGTCACTTGAAAATATTCAAACCCTGTTTTTCTTTTTCATCATTGAACCTTATCATTTTTCTGGTTGTAAATATTGAAAGAGTATAATGAAGCAGAAGAAAACATCAGCAATAAACCAGAACTCCTCGGGCAAGACTGTTAACATTTTAGCAGTTATGTTTAGAATTTTTTTGCATTTTCATAATTAAGAAAAGATCATATTCCTATCTTGTTTTAGAATATTATTGTAAAATTCTTTTCCATGTCATTATAAATTCTTCATAAACACCACTGTTAAAGGCTGAGGACCTCACAATAGAGTCAATAATTTATTTAACTATTCTCCTGTTGCTGGACATTATAATGGTGTAATGAATATCTTTTCACTGTAATGCCTCCCTATATTTTAAACATTTTTTACAGGAGTTTTTCCTCAATAATACCCTATTGGCCTTAAAGAGAACTCACTTATACCTGTGATAAATACACCAAGAACACAGTTATCATATGATTTTTTAATCAAAGAAAAATGTCACATAAATTGATAGCATTTTATCAAACTTATTTTCCACATAGTCCGGCCTTCCTTATTCTTCAACATTTAAGTTTCTTTCTCTTTCAGTAGCCTGTGTGATCATTTCTTTGTTCTCTAGTTTCAACTATAGTCAACACTATTGAAAAGTTTCTTTTAAAATTGGGAAGATTATTTTTGGCCCCATACCTACCCTATTAACCCCAAAGAGCATATGGAAGGAAGCAATGGAGAGGGAAACCGAAATCCTCAGAGAAATCTGATGTGGGTTGACAAGACAGGGAGAATTTGAGCTGAAGCATAACTATGGCCCACCCCCATTCAGAGAGCATGACACATTCCATCTGCTCCCAGACGGGAATCATCACTTAGGAGTGAGGCCACAGGTTAGAAAAGTGAATGAATCCCCCAACTAGAACAAGTAAAGTCCCATGATTTGAAGGCTTTTCTAATTTGAGGGCCCGGGGCTGCTTTGGGGAATCCTATAAACATGTCAGTGTCAGATTTGGAGGGACTTAGCTTGGTTTTTCTTTGAGGCCAGCAGGACCTTCTGATTGAGAAGAGGAAATTAAAAAAAAAAAAAAAATGGGCATCAACGTTCAGAGGCAGCATGGAAGAGATAAGAAAAACAAAACTTTGGAGTCAAGCCTATGAGCATCCAAGCCAGGCTAGACTATAGACTACGTAGAGTGTTTGATCTCGTACAAGGTTCTTGGCCACACTAAGTCTCAGCGTTGTCTCCTGGGTGATAACTAACTAAAATGTGTGGCAGTGTGTAGAAAGTATGAAACAGCATATCTGGTACATGGTAGGGTTTAATAAGCACTGATACCCTTTTCTGCCTCCAAATTTCCTCTACTCCACCGAGTCCTTCTCTTTTCCATCTAGACTCAAGGAAGACTGAAATCAAAGGGATTCTGGATTTTTCCTAGGTTGTCCAGCCCACTCTACAGGGGGTGGGGTAATTACACAAGTAAATATGGTATTGATTTACATTCACATATGAACTAACTTTTAGAAATAGACTGAGTGATTCTATTGCATAATTCAGGCATTTTTTGTATATAAAACCAGTTATTGCTTTTATAAGCATCAGTAGTGGGGAGGAAGAGGCATTTTTCAAACTTCCCGTACATTTGAAACTGAGAAATTTCCCATGACATGAAATTATCTTTCTACTCTGTCTGGATTCCTGCTTTACTCAGTCGTCACTGATTTTATAGCTTGAGCTCTAAATTTCAATTAATTTAAAATACAATTAATTTTAAGACCATCAAATCCAGCTAAGTTTGTAGCCATCTACTAGATTCACACGAATATTCATTTCCTCCAGCTCATTTATTAAAATCAATTTAAGAAAAATACAGTTTAAAAGGATTCTGAAGAAATTAGGGTATTTAATTAACTAAAACAAAGAGGATATTATCCAGCAACGTTTTCAAAATATTTTTAATAGTAGAATCTGCCTTCTCTTATTAATAAGTTTTGTGACAACCGGGACTTTTTATTTTGCAAATTTAAAAACTAGAACAAAATCTTGCCCTTCTTTTGATGTAGACATAGTTTTGTCTATTTAAGTCAAAAACATTTTTCTGAGAAGATAAAATTTGGTTTATAGTTTGGTTGGGCTATAGTTATTGTCATTCTCCTGTGGACCCTAAATATACACTAGGCAAGAAAATCTGGATTTAGAAACTATTAACCTAGTTTTATTTTACCTTAGTAGTTTTCAACTGTTTGCTATAGAACTTCAAGTACCTAAATGATGAAGTTACATCTGCTACCCAGATTGGGAAACAGATGACAGGACAGGCCTAATAGTGTAATTAGTTTATTTAAATATTGAATGAACAAAGAGGATTGCTCTATGTGCAAAGTGTGGCAACTGCTAACTAAAAGGTGTTATCCCAGTGTCTACTTTTCTGTTGATAATTTTGTTTTTGTTGGTTCTTCTCTTGAAGACCATACCAACAGACACTCTCTAAAACATGTCCATTAATTCAATCTGTCT
Source organism: Pongo abelii (assembly GCF_028885655.2). NCBI lineage: Eukaryota > Metazoa > Chordata > Mammalia > Primates > Hominidae > Pongo > Pongo abelii. The sequence continues at coordinate 61,714,359 of NC_071998.2, forward strand.
CTGCCCTTGGTTACTCTCTAGCTGTTTAGTATTTTACCCAATGTGGTAGGCAGAATAACGACCTCTCAAAGATGTCCATGTTTTAATCCTTGGAACATGTGAATATGTTACTTTACATTGTAAAGGGGATTTTGCAGTGTGATTAAGGTTAAGGACCTGGATAATGGAAGATTACCTTGAACTATGCAGGTGGGCCTATTTGAATCACATGAGTTGTTAAAAGAACGTTTCTGTCTGAGATAAAAGTGAGAGAGGTCACCAAGAGATGTAACACTGCTGTCTTTGAAGATGGAAGAAGGAGGCCACAAGCCAAGGAATGAAGGCGACCTCCAGAAGCTGAAAAAGGTAGGGAAATGGATCCTCCCCCAGAGCCTGCAGAAAGGAACATAGCCCAGCTGACACCTTGATATTAGCCCAGTGAGAGTCACTTAGGCTTCTGACTTACAGAACTCTAAGGTAATACATTTTTATTGTTTAAACCATTAAGATTGTGGAAATTAGTTATGACAGCAACAGAAAATTGATATCACTCATAAGAATTAATCTCATCATAGAGGAAAAAAATCCTGTGGGCCACCTGCCTACCACTTTTCAGATGGATAATGGCATTCATAATTCTACAGTATCACTTTTAATTCTTTTCTAGTAAGAAAATTTGCACATATTGAATTCCTAACTCTTTGAGGTATGAAAGAGTTTGAGGTTATACATAAACCATATCCCCTATGTTACTTCTGGGTTTCTGTCATTCTATTTTACTCTCTCCTTCATAAGATGTCAAGGATGTATTACAACCAGAATGTACTTCTTACCTGTCTTGCTACATTCACATTGTGGTGCACATGAGAATGCCGAGATTAAAGGCTCAAAAATGAACACCTTAAAAAGAGAGATGAATCTATCATTTCTAGTGGAAATGGAATCACAAGTATTTGGGCCAGAAGTATGAAATGTTTTATTAAGTAAAAAAAGGCTGATTTTATAGAAAATACAAAGAAGTTGTTTTATCAATCAAGAAAATTGTTCAAAATATAGAACAAGGCCTGGAACAGTGGCTCACTCCTATAATCCCAGCACTTTGGGAGGCTGAGGCTGAGGCAGGCAGATTGCTTGAGCATGGGAGTTCAAGACCAGCCTGGGCAACATGGTGGAACCCCGTCTCTATAAGAACTACAAAAATTAGCCAGGTACGCTGGTGTATGCCTATAGTCCCAGCTACTCAGGAGGCTGAGGTGGGAGGATTGCTTGAGCCCAGGAGGTAGAGGTTGCAGTAAGCCGAGATTGGGCCACTACACTCCAACCTGGGTGACAGAGCAAGACCCTCTCTCAAAAAAAAAAAAAAAAAAAATATATTATATATATATAAACACACACACACATGCACGTGCGCGCGAGAGAAAGAGACAGAGAGGGAGAGAGCGTGCAACAAAAAACCTGTCATTTTCGTTCTACTTACATTTTTAAATTACTATTTTTCTCATTCTTTCACCTAACAAAATACTTTGTATTTATAAGAAAGTACTCTGAATTTATCTAAATAAGCATTAATCATCTTCAAATTTCTGCTTAAGACCAAATTTTTGAAATAAAAACAAAAATATATCTTTTAAATACATCCTAGAAAAAGTATAGGCAGGAAATTGGGCTTCAACATTTAAAATAGAATGGGAGGCTGAATGGTGTCTCATGCCTGTAATCCCAGCATTTTGAAAGGCCAAGGCAAGAGGATCGCTTAAGGCCAGGAGTTTGAGAGCAGCCTCGACAACATAGGAAGACCCTGTCTCTACAAAAAACAAACAAACAAAAAAATACAGTGAGGAAAAAAATAAAGCTTTGCAAGTAATATCTATTAATACAGAGTTTGTGATAATTTAGAAGATATATTTAATCACGATTGAATTCTAAGGTTAAAAAGCAGCCAAAATCAGGGGTTTTAAAATAGGAGATGACATTGTGTAATGGAGGCTTAATTCCAAATATAATCATGTTCCATGAATATGTCATTATTTTTGACAACCAAAATGGCATTTTCTTTAAAAATCCAAAATTTTGACTTGCTACAAATTTGTACAGGATTTTCACAACTCTACATTGGGGATGAACTTTTATTGCACATAATTAAAAGACAACTGAATGGTGAAACAAGTGTTTTATTTTTCAGTAGTTGTGTCTACAACATATGCATTTCTCCTTTAATCTGCAAGTATTTTTAAATTCTTAAGAATCATTCTCTCACTAGATAAGAGGAAGGAGACCCTCTGTTATAAAAGCAGTTGCCAGGAACTAACAATCTGTAACCATAACTATCTAGCTCTAATGGTAGGTGCAAAAGTAACTCTTATAAGGCATTGTCTTAGCCTGTAGTCCCCTTACTGCTAAAATAAAAGAATCACATGACGTGAGAGTTAAAGAGAACTTTAAAATTAATTTTTTCTTCTTGAGTCACTTAGTATGTTTTTTAAAAAAATTATTGAAGTATAGCTGAAATAAGATAAACTTTATGTATTTACAGTATACAGTTTGATTAGTTTTGACATCTGAAACCAGCACCACAATCAAGCTAACAAACATTTGCATTGCCCCCTAAACTTCCCCTTGGTATCTATCCCAGATCCCTCTCCCAGCCCCCTGCCCCAGTCCCCAGCTCCAAGAAACTACAGGCTGCTTTCTGTTATTATTGATAAATTTGCATTTTCTAAAATATTATGTAAATTATATAGTATGTACTCTTTTTGCTTTGCTTCTTTCACTTATGATAATTTTGAGATTCACCAATTTTGTCCCATGTATCAATAGTTTTTTATCTTTAGTATTTCTGAAGTTAATTCTTTTATTCATATAAGGTCCCTTAGTGGGCAAATTGATGAGCTGAAATTCATGGTTATGTCCATAGTCACATACTTTGTGTGTGTATTAGTCAGGGTTCTCCAGAGAAACAGAGCCAGTAGTCTACACATAGAGACCTAGAAAGAGGTTATGACCGCTCGGCTGAGATGTATCGTGTGGGACTAAGAAGTTCCATAGTCTGCTGTCTGCTCCCTGGAGGCCCAGGAAAGCCTGGGTTGTCGTTCTAACACAGGCCCAAAGGACTGAGAACCAATGAAGCCAAGGGGTTAAGTCCCAGTCCCAATATCAAGACCCAAGAGCCAGGAGCATCAGTGCTGAAGGGCAGAAGAAGATACATTTTCCAGCTTGAGAATGAATCTGCCCTTCCTCTACCTTTCTGTTCTATTTGGGCCCTAATGGATGGAATGATGCCTGCCCACATTGCTGAGGGTGATTCTCTTTATTCAACATACTGATTCAACTGACAGTCTCTCTGGAAATGCCCTCATAGACATACCCAGAAATAATGTCTTACCCGCTACCTGGACATCCCTTAGCCCAGTCAAGCTGACACATAAAATTAACCAAGAGTATGTTTTACAAGATAACATTGTTAAATTAATATAATATTATTCAAAAATGTTACTCTTAGCCTCAGAAATCCCACTACTTTGGCAACAAGCAAATGATCCTCAGGGTCAGCTAGGCTATGGCCATTACTACATGAAATGGGAAGGAAATTTTGAGAGAGAAGGAACAAAAATTCCTCTGAGCCATTCCTGCTGGTTCCTGAGATACCTACAAAGGAAGAATTACAAAATTCTAATATGAGAAGACTTTATATCTTTGTGCTTTGCTATTTTAAGGATTGAGCTACTAAAATTAGACTATATGGGCAAGGAGCAATTAAAAATACCACTTCCAAAAAAGCTTTTGGAAGAAGATGGGAATATGAGTAAGGGTTGGGGTAGGGAGTTTCTTCTGGACCACAGCCATCCCAGAATATATTGTGTTCCCTAAAGTGTGAAAGGTATATTAAAAAGAACAGCAATACAGAGTGAAGCCAATTCTAGAATTATCTTTCTTGTAATTCTGGTATTGCAAACATATTTGCAATGTTAATTTAAACGTTAGACCTAAAACCAAAAACCCTAGAACAAAACCTAGGCATTACCATTCAGGACATAGGCATGGGCAAGGACTTCATGTCTAAAACACCAAAACCAATGGCAACAAAAGCCAAAATTGACAAATGGGATCTAATTAAACTAAAGAGCTTCTGCACAGCAAAAGAAACTACCATCAGAGTGAACAGGCAACCTACAGAATGGGAGAAAATTTCTGCAATCTACTCATCTGACAAAGGGCTAATATCCAGAATCTACAATGAACTCAAACAAATTTACAAGAAAAAAACAAACAACCCCATCAAAAAGTGGGCAAAGGACATGAACAGACACTTCTCAAAAGAAGACATTCATGCAGCCAACAGACACATGAAAAAATGCTCACCATCACTGGCCATCAGAGAAATGCAAATCAAAACTACAATGAGATACCATCTCACACCAGTTAGAATGGCAATCATTAAAAAGTCAGGAAACAACAGGTGCTGGAGAGGATGTGGAGAAATAGGAACACTTTTACACTGTTGGTGGGACTGTAAACTAGTTCAACCGTTGTGGAAGTCAGTGTGGCGATTCCTCAGGGACCTAGAACTAGAAATACCATTTGACCCAGCCATCCCATTACTGGGTATATACCCAAAGGACTATAAATCATGCTGCTATAAAGACACATGCACGCGTATGATTATTGCGGCACTATTCACAATAGCAAAGACTTGGAACCAACCCAAATGTCCAACAATGATAGACTGGATTAAGAAAATGTGGCACATATACACCATGGACTGTTGTGGGGTGGGGGAGGGGGGAGGGATAGCATTGGGAGATATACCTAATGCTAGATGACGAGTTGGTGGGTGCAGCGCACCAGCATGGCACATGTATACATATGTAACTTACCTGCACGTTGCGCACATGTACCATAGAGCCTAAAGTATAATAATAATAATAATAATAATAACAATAAAAAGAAAAAAAAGAAAATGTGGCACATATACACCATGGAATACTATGCAGCCATAAAAAATGATGAGTTCATGTCCTTTGTAGGGACATGGATGAAATTGGAAATCATCATTCTCAGTAAACTATCGCAAGAACAAAAAACCAAACACCGCATATTCTTACTCATAGGTGGGAATTGAACAATAAGAACACACGGACACAGGAAGGGGAACATCACACTCTGGGGACTGTTGTGGAGTGGGGGGAGGGGGGAGGGATAGCATTGGGAGATATACCTAATGTGAGATGATGAGTTGGTGGGTGCAGCGCACCAGCATGGCACATGTATACATATGTAACTAACCTGCACATTGTGCACATGTACCCTAAAACTTAAAGTATAATAATAAAAAAAATGCATATTATATGGTCTGAACACTGAGCAATCTCATGAAACAGAGTTCTCTGAGAAAAGTCTCCAGGAAAGGACTAGACCAACATAGGTTAGTGTGGCAATAAGAAAATACCAATGTTGGTCAGAGACAAGAAAAGGGAAAAATATCCTTTTCTTAATCAGTATTCTGTATACTGTTCTTCACTTATTCTTTCATTGCTCCTGAGCAGTAAAATTCAACCCTGGACACCTCATTCTTCATCTCCTTTGCAGGATTAACTCCCTCAACCCAGTGTATAAATACTGAAGTTCCTCTCTGCTCAACATGCAGCCCTCTTCTTTCTCTCTGGCAATCTCATTCAGTCCCAATGCCTTTAATTGCCACTTATACGTGGTGACTCACAATTGTGTAACTCCAACCCAGATCTCCCCTCATAGCTCTAGAGGTACCTATCCACTAACCTACTTGAAAAATCCTCTTGAATGTCCCAAAGTCATCTCAAAGTCAACATGCCAAAGAGAAAGTGTTGATCTTCCTCCCCAAAAGGATCCTCTTCCACAATTCCCTATCTCAGTGAATGATACATCCCGCTACCCATGCACAGAGCCATCCTTGACATCGCTCTCTCCCTCATCCTCCTCCCATATCGAAGGCATCATCACCTGTTGTTGTCTTTATTCTCTAAGCACAGTCTCTCTCCAACTGGTCCACTTCTACCCATTTCTGCTGTTTTCATCCTAGATCAAGTTACAATCATGGACAATTTCAGCAACTCCCTAACAAATCAACCCATATGTCTTCTAGTTTTTAAGATGTATTCTCTGAGCCAGAAGGATCTTTCAAAACACAAACCATCCCTTCCTACTCCTCAGAATATCTGAAATTCAGTCATTTTCAAAATTATTCCTACTAAACACCTTTTAAGTCTATCTACCTTTTTTCAATCCTAATGCCACTAAACTAGACCCTAACATTGTCATCACCTCTTTCCTAGATTATACCAAATTCTTATCCTCATCTGTGGTCTTTGCCTCTAAAATCTGTGTTACAAGTGCAACCAAAGTGATTGTCCTAAAGCAAAAGGTTATGTCCCTCCCTTGCTTAAACCACTTAGTTAAAATCAAATAGAAAAATCAGTAACATGAAACTATGAATATACATAAATATCACTTTCATCTCATATGAGGTATTCATACATGAGACTTCCTAGTCCTAGAATATAAGATGTTAAGAAACAAAAAATAAACAGGGTTAAACACTGTACGCATTTGTTAACAAGATGTAAAATGTATCACAGATGTTTCATTGATGAAATGACAGTCATTCTGTGAGATGAACTTCCTGGTAAGTATAATCAACCAGACACAGAGGAAAAAAAGTGCCTATGATCTGCTAAAGGGGTCTAAGCTGGGGTTAGCATCTGTAAATAGAAAAGTCCTTATTCATTCAGCAAATACTTATTGAGCAATTAGTCCATGTACATTAATTTGGCAGGCAATTTTTAGCATATGCAGAAGTGTAAGAAGTGGTCCTTACCCTCAAAGTCCCCACAATGTACCTGAGGAGCCAAAAATAATATGAGAAAAGTTTAAAAGCCCACAACCAGAAGATGTCACAGAAGGAAAAAATGAGGTAGGATAAAAGAGATTAAGAGGTGCATAAAAGCTTTGTAGCAAATACACAGAAGTAAGAAAGCTAAATGTTTAATTAAAAGTTGTAGATGAAGTAGCCTATGAGTTAGGACAGAATCTTTGACTCACAGAAGCTTTTATCAACATTTTTGGTTGGATGGACAACTTGGATTCTGTGTTATAATCCAAGTATACAGACAACTTGAATTTTGAGGGATAGTGGTATGTCATGACATTTAATATGATTTGAGGTTCCATCATATGTTTAGCAGTGGTCTTAACTCCCTAAAGATTTTAGATCTCCCTAACGGTATGTTAACTGAATGTTAGCCTGTGAATTTTGCACAGATAATTCACATATGGACAAACCACACAAATGATTCATCCAGACGATGATACCATAAAATATCATTATTTAAAATATTTCTCATAAGATTGCAAGAAATTCTTTTAAATGAAAGATCATTAAGCATCTTTATATCTAACTAGCAATCCAACTTGATATATTATTCCATAAATAACATCTAATCCGGTCATACTGCCTCAGGTTGCAGCAAAGTTAGACTATACCAGCATGCTCTGTGTGAGTGAGGTAGTTGCAAGGAAAATGTCAAATACTGTTTCATGGACAACATTTTAGGAGCAAGAAGGAGTCCGCTGGTTTTTTCCAACTTATATTTTATGGTGTCAATAGAGATGACAAAAAAATCCCTATATTAGGTAGACATTTTCTCCAGAATTTCAGGAAAAAAGCATCATATCAACTAGTTGATATTTTTGGTTGATCTCTAAATTCTGATGTATTTTCAAAATAATGACTTGCACATTTATGCAATTCTCTCCAGATCCCAGCATTGCCAAAGTAAAAATTGAGTTTAGTTTTTTTTAAAGGCAAACCATAAATTAAGTACTTTGACTTGATAAAAAGAAGTGCTTAGTTCAACTAATAATTAGCTGAAGGGTAATAGTTCAGCTATTAAGTGTATTTGCTGACAAAAGATCAGCCACTTTCATTTACCTTTTTGCAATATTTCTCCGTCTTTTTTGCCCTTTGTTAAATTTGAAAAAAAAAATACATTGTAAATGTCAAGATTGGATAGTATATTAAATATTTCAACATTTGGGAACACTAACACCCCATCTTTTTTTCCCCTTACAGTTCACACTAATTTGTCCTGATTTCATAACCAAGTAATTTAAACAGTGTAGTCTCTGTTCAGTCTTCAGAAACACCATTACAGTAGCCTTCATGTGTTACAGCACAGTTGGGGCAAAAGTCTTCAAAATGAGTGGAAGTGAATTTAAAGGGAATAACTAATTTCAGGAATACCAGCTGCCAAATGCTTCAACTTACCTAGTAACCACTATCCTCTAAAGTAGTCCTTTTCTTGCTGTAGAACTTTTTATACTTTATCCAACAATCTCATATACACTATTTTATTTCATCTTCACATTATCCTTTGAAAGAGGTAGTGTTATCTACATTGTTTCAAATGAGAAAATTGATCTGAATATTAACCGAACTCACAAAACTAGTAAGAGTTATACTAGATATGCTTTGTTGTCTGCAACCTTTCCACCCAAAACTACTAAATGGATCAGAAATGGATATTTCATCCCAAACCAATGAACACTTCATTAGCTTGTCCTGAGAATTTGAACTGAGACACAAAGAGGCTATAGTTGGATGTAGGCTTTGGAAATGAAAGGTCATGCTATGGTTTGAGGGACCAAGAAATGACTTTGCAAAATATATCCAATATGGGCAAGCAAAAGAAACCAGTGAAGGAAAAATAAGGTTGACACATTAAGATGAGAGGGAAGATGACATGAAGGGAAATGTGCAGCCTGGAAGAGAGAAAGAAAGGGATCTCTTTACTGGATTTCTCTTCTGATCCACACAGGGTCTGGCTGTACTTTATTTCCTGATCTTAGATGACAGTGAAGTTGACTACTGGAGGCTTACACTAAAACCTTTGGCTTAAGCTAGCCTGAGTGGGCTCTGTCACAACCAGAGCTGCCTTGACTGAAGAACAGTGGTAGAACTCTGACTTGAATCATTAAGCTCTGGGTTTATTCCCAATGCTGTTTGTCATGCACAAAATTGTGAATTTTCTCTTCCTTATAGAATTCATTCACTTGATACTTTAAAGTGTCAGAATGCATTCACCTGGTATGAGTTTCTAATCAATCTATAGATACATTAGATCGATGGAGTATATTATTTTATTTATATATGTAATAGAAATATTGTTATATATGGAATAACTAGGAAAATGATAAGTAATAATTGGAAATAATTAGAAAACAACATTTAAGAAAAATATATAAAAGTCTTAGAAATCACAAGTCTCTTAAATAATCCAAAGTTATCAGTATTTCAAGTGGCCAATAGGTATATGAAAAGATACTCAACACCACTAATCAGAGAAATATAAATCAAAACCACAATGAGATACATTTTCCTAGTCAGAATGACTATTTATTAAAAAGACCAAAAATTACCAAACATTGATAAGGATGCAGAGAAAAGGGAACTCTTATACACTGTTGGTGGGCATGTGATCTAGCACATCCACTATGGAAAACAGTATGGAGATTTCTCAAAAAAACTAAAAATAAAATTACCACTTGACCTGGCAATCCCAATACTGGGTATCTATTCAAAGGAAAAGCAATTAATATATCAAAAGGAGACCTGCACTCACATGTTTACTGCAATACTCTTCACAATAGCAAAGATATGGAACCAACCTAAGTGTCGACTGGCAGATAAATGGATAAAGAAAGTGTGGTATATATACACAATAGTATACCACTCAGCCATTAGCAAAAGAAAACCATGCCTTTTCCAGTAACATGGATGGAATTGGAGGTCATTATCTTAAGTGAAACAAATATCGCAGTTCTCACATGTGTAAGCTAAAAAATTTGAACACATAGAGGTAGAGATTAAAAAAACAGATAACAGAGACTGAAAAGGGTGACTGGGGGAGAGGAGGGAAGATGAAGAGAAGTGGTTTAAAGAGAACAAATATACAGTAAGAAGAAATAAACTCAATGTTTGAAAACAGAGTAGAGTGGCTATGCTTAACAAAAATCTGTTGTATTCAGGTGACGGGTATCTAAAATACCCTGACTTGATCATTGCAAATTTTATATATATATATGTAACAAAATTTCTCACATACCTCACAAATTTGTGCAAGTAACAAATACGTTATTAGTATTTTCTGCAACCAAAACAAAAACAAACAGACCTCTAACACAAGATATTAAAACAAGGTTTTACCAAAATTTAGTAAAACTGGACAAATATCAACCAAAGTCAATTTCTATGTTGCAGGCCAATGTGATGAGCAAGGAAAGGTGCTGATGTGTCTTCAGCACCAACTTATCATACATCACCTTTGAAGACTGCTGGTATACGTGTGACCTTTTATCACATACATGTTTATTAAATCCTAAGCAACCTTGAGAGAAAAGTGTTCCCCCATTTCACAGGTGAAAAAAAATTGAGGCTCAGAAAAGCCAAGTGTCAACTCTAGAGTCACAGAGATTATAAATGATAAAATCCACTTTTACTCAGAAGTGAGAGAGGACACAACACAGTTTAAAGACAGCCTTGAGCATAATAGGTAAATAAATGTGTGAGTTAATGACAAAATTGCTTAGGTAGGAAGAGGGAATGAAGGTAATGATGCAGCCCACTAACCTACAAAACCTACAAAGGCATAAACTCCCTTCTTTCTTCTCAACAATCCTGACAATATTCTCCCTCTCATACACGCCCACCCACACACACACACAAAGTGACGAAGGCTCTGCCACATGCTTCATTAAATGGGAACATTTAATTTTATCATTTTTTTTCTGTTGGAACTTTTTCTACTCGGCTTATAACAATGTATTTTCCATTGCTTATCATAACTGGATTCACCTAGAGATTTTACAAATTTGTGGGAAGCTTGGGCAGAATCTAGGACTATCATTTCAGAAGATGTTTCCACTACAACAGAAGTTTCTGTTAAAGAATGGATTCTAGTGATGTGATATAAACATTGCAATGTATCCGATTTACATATTTCATCCAACTTCAGTAATACTTGCCCATGTCAGAAAATATTTTTACTTCTTAGATTTAAAAGCCTTAAAATACAGGCATTAAGCCTATTTAAGCTAAGATTGTGGGGAGAACATACGTAGTGATTGAACTGACAGAATGATGCTATCTTGTAGCAAACAAAATGTCCCACATTTCTAATAATGATGATATTTATTAATAATTTAGAAGAAATCAAGAAACATCAGAGCTAAAGAAAAGCCAAAAGACTATTGCATACATTTCCGTGTTACAGATGAGGAACCTAAGGCCTTCCCAGATGTCAGCAGGTGAGCAATTCTTATAGGTACTCTTTGTATCACAAGTATGTATGTGTATATGCATGCATGTATGTTTGTATGTATGCATATATGTGTACATGCATGCATGTGTGTATGTATTTAGCTCTTGGAAGGCAAATAATTGTATTAATCTCTGCATTCATAAGCACCCAATAACTTACCTGGCTCAGCATGAGTGTGCTGTTAAGTGATGGTTGAATGAGTCACAAATTCATAAAATGCAACTCATACTTCTCAAGCACAAGTTCTAATAAAGATGAGGAAATAGATGACTGGTCTTTTAATCATGCGATCTTCACCCTCATTGATACTACCATTTAGTGTTCCTGATTTGCTTGCAAAGAAGCTCACGAATACTCTTTTGTGTCAGAGAAGATGAACAGTAGACATAGGAGCCAGCTACAACTTCCCTAGGCCCAGAAATACCTCCTTCATCCTCAGCAACTCTGGGGCCCTGGTAATGAACCTTCTCACAATCGCCTCTAAACCAGCAGATGAGAAACAGGGCTAGTGTCTCTGGTGCAGTTCCCAAGCTCCAATCTTACTGAGTGTGCACGGAGAGAATAAGCATCCTACATTCACTCACTGAGCTGTGTAACACACTGGTTATGCACTCACCTGTCAAGATGACATCAGGATCGTGTCTCTAGATAAGGCTGCATGGACTGGTCAACCATGTGTGCTTTGTGCAGAGCCTCTACTCTTACAGAAAACCCTCCTCAGTTTCTGCAACTGGACACATATCCAGACTAGTTGATAGGATCTGCCGTTTGGAGTTAGGCTGCTCCTCCATCTTCCTTGGACCATAGCATCTGCCTTCTTGTGGTCTGAGGCTGAATTAGATTTTATTAAAGATACTTTAGATTTGATTTCAAGTTACAATTTTGTTCAAATGTTATAGGGAGCAAAATGTCACCGAAAAGAGGTTAGCTGTGAAAAGCAATGAATGACTGCCAATGCCATTGTGCTAGTGACTTAATGTGCTGGTGTTTCTGGGGAATGTCTAACCACCTGTCATGCTGGAACAGGCTGACTGATCAGCCATGCCATGCACTGTCTCCCCAAGAAATGTCCCCTTCAGAAGAGAGGTGGTGGTTTTCCAGGGATATAGAGAAGAATGTTATGTGCACTTATGAGTCCCACTGAGAGCCTTTGAGACACAATCCACCAAGGAGGTACAAAATATGAGATTAACCTAGGAACAGGGAAAACAGTGCAATACAAATCACGTAATGGTTTTCAACCCAAAAAGTATACAGTGAATGAACTAGTGTTTCAAAATGTTTAAATAACATAGTCTGGTTTTTAATTCTGCATATCCGAAATAAAACACACACTGTTCAAAAGAAGTTTCCTTCTACTCTTTTCCTCCAATAGCCTCTGAAGTCCCTACAGAAGTCAACTTTTCTTCTGAAGCAATCTGTGCCTGCTAACATCTTCCTGAGAGGTTCTATCAACGTTTTAAAAATTGTTTTAATGTGTTTATCAGGATACTTTGACTGCTTCCAAAAAGGATGTAAGAGGAATAGTTTCCTGAGTGTCAACTATGTGTGGTACTTAACATTAAGGAGCACAAGAATAGCAGTCCTCCAAGAGGTCAGTTTGCCTGCTCCACACCATTATTGGACTGGGTTCATTTGGGAGATGAACTGCTCTCTGGATATCAAAGAGTGGGAATGACTACAGATGGCATTAGCCAGAGAAATGATAGGTCATTTTTCTGAATTAAAAAACCAAAAATAACCCAAGTGACTACAGTGAAGAAGCCAAAGGGTCTCCAACCGCCTGTCTATATTTTCTGACCTGTTTTTTGTTTGTTTGTTTTGAGATGGAGTCTCGCTCTGTCACCCAGGCTGGAGTTCAATGGCGTGATCTCAGCTCACTGCAAGCTCCGCCTCCCGGGTTCACGCCATTCTCCTGCCTCAGCCTCCGGAGAAGCTGGGACTACAGGCGCCCGCCACCACGCCCGGCTAATTTTTTGTATTTTTTTTTAGCAGAGAAGGGGTTTCACCGTGTTAGCCAGGATGGTCTCAATCTCCTGACCTCGTGATCTGCCCGCCTCAGCCTCCCAAAATGCTGGGATTACAGGTGTGAGCCACCGCACCTGACCGACTTCTCTTTTATCTTCCCCACATATGTGGAAGCTCAACCTGTCCAGGTTTGCCACTAAACCTACAAAAATGTCTGTTTTTTACTTTCCCAATTCTGAAAAAATCCTTGGTAGAAAGGGGCATAGAAGACTGATTTCGATTCCCAGATGTGTCCCTAGCCAAATAGCATAAGACAAGTCATTTAGTGTCTTTTGGTCAATTTCCTCATCCTTTCTGATGGGCATAGCAATACCTGTAACAAAACAATCGCTTATTTAAAAATTCACAATTTATATGGAACTGGTTTCAAAATACAAAAGCTCCTTCAACTGCTCTGATATTTTTATGTCTAACATACTGCATTACAGCACAGGTCCCATTCATATTATAACTGCTACCTTCAATGCTGTCACAGAAAGCAATTTACCCCTGTAACCATTCCCAGAGGCCGACACCTTTTGTACTCACATATGGACAATGCTGAATGCCTGCAAAGTGTAATAATCAAAAGTGTAGACTTAATTGGATTCAAAATTCTATTCTGGTGTTTATGGGCAAGGAAGTTGACCTTCCTGAGCCTCGGTTTCCTTTTCTGTAAGAGAGGTGACCATAGAACTATTATGAGGACGAATAAGATAAGGTAAGAAAAATGTCTAACACTACTGAATGTTACCTGCTACTTGTTAACTTGGGCGTTGCAGCACACATAACAGTAACAGTAGCAACAACCCTAGAATAGCGATGTAGCTATGCTTAATTATCAACCGCCTTGACTGTTCATTCTTATTTCATGTGTGTTTATTTTGTCTCTCAAATTATCACCTGCAGAGAAATGAGTAGGTCTTATAATTTTCTGTTTTGTACAGTATCTAAAATGATTCCAAGCATATATTTGACAGTCTGAATTAAACACCATTTTAATTATCTGATGATTCTTCACTATTTCCACTGGTCAATAAGAGTTGAGTGTGGAATATCCCAAAGCCTTATAGGTGAGCTGAACCTCAGGAATACAGCAAAAAGTTCAAAGGGGCCATGAAGATGCAGCAACTAAAGGAGCTCTACTCTACTTTATGCTTTATAAATTGGAGATATGTATTATATTGCATAAGGGAGAGGGGGTTACAGGTTAAAATAAGGGTTGAAAACCACTTTTGTGAGTACTCAAAATAATATGTAGCCATGAAGACAAATCAATATGAATCTTAAATATCTTGCATCAAGCTATTTATTGTCTCTAAATTCTAGAGTTCTCCTCCTCTATATTCTTCCTGCATCCTTTATCCTGAAGAAAAGAGATATATGCCTGGCCCTAGGATTTGGGGGTATTGTCTAACAATGTAAAAACATGTTTTTATGATTCCGAAATTCTATTAAAGGAGGATTCTTGAGCACCTGCTATGTGCAGAGCATCCAATAACTCAAACATAAGCACTCATGAACCTTTGTATAAATAAATACAGAAAATTTCTTGGAAGCATCATTTTCTAAGATTTAATTCGCAGGAGTTGTGGGATGTAAGTTGGCAGACCAGAAAAGATGAGTGAGAAAAAAAGAACCCAAATTTAGAAGTACAATAGAAGAAAGCCAAACCACTAGAAATCACAGTCTGGTAGCAGCTGCAGCATGGTGCCCAGCATAGCACCCCAAAAATGTATTCCTTAGGCACAGTCCTGCTGTATCCTTCCTGCAGGCGGCTCTTGTGTTTGTCGGACCACACACAGGAACATCTCCCTAATCTTGGCTAATTAGAGCAGAAATTGCAGTCTGAATCTGTGAAAAACTAGATTGCAGATTTTTGTTAAGGTTACATAGTTCAATTACTTTCAGAAATACACAGTAACTCAATTAGGGAACCAAAAAGTTTTCAGTTCTGTGTAGGGCCTGCTTCAATGAGAGAAAAACACTTTTATAATCATTGTATAGATTCACACATAAATGGCACTGTTAAAATTCAGAATCCTATACTAATTATTTACACTAGAAAAGGGATAATGAGCATATTTATTGAATTCCAGCTACTTACCAGCTATTATGATACTAATGATCACAATATCCCTGAAATGTTAGAATTTCCTACTGCCAATATTTTTCTAATAATAAGAAATCAAATTCTTAGTATGCTATAGCAGAAAGAGTACAGATTACATTTCTGACTTCTCCATCTCAGAAAAGGAGGGACGGGGTGCTGGGTATATTAAAAACTTAGTGTTTAATATACCCAGTGTAAATTAGTGTTTAACACTTAATATACACTATAGAGAGAAGAGATAAGGGGAATCTGAGTACAAGGCAGCAGCAGGGTAAGATCCAAGTATGTCAGATGATCGTGAGAAGGATTCACACAGATATAGGAGGCAGAACCTACTAAAACTCCTAGAGTCAAAAGGGAACCACAGTCTTTCCTGGTGGGGTTTCCATAGCCTCAGGAGGGGCAGCAGCTGATAGAAGTGCTGATCTGGCCTAGATACGTCTCCATTTGTTTTACAAGACTTGTCTGGGTCTCAAAAAACAGATTTTGTGTATCTTTAAATGACCACGAGAGCTTGGGCAAGCTGCTAAGATTCTTGGGATCTCAATTTTCCATTAATAAAATTAAGACAAATTAGAACTCCAGAATAGGTAACAAAATTTCATATAGTTGATCTTAAAGAATATTAGTAAATTATTGATTACTTAGAAAATAATCATAAATGTGTGTTAATTATATCACAATAAAAATAATCCTAGGCAAAATTTTGGATAAATATATACAACTTCTTGTGAAAACAAGTATTACACAACAGAAACTCATTTTAAAAGTTAGATTGTGAAATCTGAAAATATGTGTTTAAAAGCATATGAAAACTTTCACTAATATTCAAATAAGATAAACTAGCCACACATTAATTTTGCCTCATAATAAACATCCTTCATGTCGATATAAGTTATAATGCAGGCGCATAATAGATGGAGCAGTAATATTTGGTTTCCTGACACAGTTACTGGACATAGTTGCCTCATTTCTCATCTACATTTTACATGACTTATATTCTACATAAAACATAATTATTCTATATTCTACATTATGATCTTGCAAGAAGAACCCCAATATTTACTATTTACTAAGCATGCTTTTTACATTTCTTATCATTTAGTTTATATTCTAAAAATAAGAAGGAGAAGAAGGAGGAGAAGAAAAAGGAGGAGGAGGAGGGAAAGGAGAAGGAGAAAAAGGAGGAGGAGAAGGAGAAAAAGGAGGAGGAGAAGGGAAAGGAGAAGGAGAAAAATGTGGAGGAGGAAAAGGAGGAGAAAAAGGAGAAGGGGGAAGAGGAAGACGAAGAGGAGAGGGAAGAGGAGGAAGAAGAGGAGAGGGAGGAGGAGGAAGAAGAGGAGAGGGAGGAGGAAGAAGAGGAGAGGGAGGAGGAAGAAGAGGAGGAGAAAAAGACAGTAAGGAAGGAAGGGAGGATGATGGAGAGGGAGGGAAAGGGAGGGAGAGGGAGAGGGGAGGAGAGGGAGGAGAGGGAGGAGAGGGAGGAGAGGGAGGAGAGGGAGGAGAGGGAGGAGAGGGAGGAGAGGGAGGAGAGGGAGGAGGAGGGAGGAGAAGGGAGGAGAGGGAGGAGAAGGGAGGAGAGGGAGGAGAAGGGAGGAGAGGGAGGAGAAGGGAGGAGAGGGACGAGAGGGGAGGAGAGGGAGGAGGGAGGAGGGAGAGGGGAGGGGAGGGGTAGGAGGAGGAAGAAAAGGAAGGAGGAAAAGAAAGAAAAGAAGGAGGAGGAGAAGAGGAAGAGGAGGAGGAGAAGAGGAGGAGGAAGAGAAGGAGGAAGAGGAGGAAGAAGAGGAGGAGGAAGAGGAGGAGGAAGAGGAGGAGGAAGAGGAGGAGGAAGAAGAGGAGGAAGAAGAGGAGGAAGAAGAGGAGGAAGAGGAGGAGGAAGAAGAGGAGGAAGAAGAAGGTGAAGGAGAAGAGGAAGGTGGAGGAGGGAGGAGGAGGGAGGAGGAGGAGAAGGAGGAGGGTTAAACTATTTACGCAGGTTATTGTACAGCTATAGAATTCATAAAATAAACTTTCTGTAAACACAGTATGGTTAAGGAATAGAAAATTCTGGTTAATTGAATACACCGGTCAAATAACAAAAATCAACGTATCTATCCACTACAAATAACCCCTTCACTAAGAAAACTATTCAGTATATTCAAATCTTGGATGATTTTAAAATATACTTTAGAATTTTGCTGCATCTTCGAGTTTTTAAATATTATTTGTAGCTATTATAGAAAAACAAGCTTTTATTGCACTATTTTATGATTTTGACTAGGAATAATGCTTTTTTTGGATACATCTTTGGCTAAAGCCTGTCTAACTGCCCCAAAAAACTTAGTCTAGGTCAGTGGTTTTCAATGTTGGGTGGGTGTGTGTGTGTGTGTGTGTGTGTGTGTGTGTGTGTGTTTCAGCACAGAACTCTTTGCTCTAGTGAAATCTAACACAGTTTGACAATTGAGCTAAGAGTGACATTTTATTAATTTAAATAAACTCAGTTTTAAAAATGTATTTATTACAAAGCCAGTCATAAGAATGCAGTAGATTCTACTCTGATGAACCAAAAAAAAAAAAAAAATGTGAAATCAGGAGATAAAGAGAAAAGTTACAGTGTGATATCAGTTTCCTTACCAATTTATTCCTATATTTCATTTTAGTTGCACAATTTCATGAAGATGCTACTTCACACCATTGAGCATTCGTATACAATTTTATAGGATTTCTTAAAAAGATCAGTGCAATGCCACAAGCTTCTAATTAACAACACATTTAGAAAAATTTTTAAATGTATGTGCAAAGTGGAAGCTTTGCCCAGAAAAAAACACAAATTAAGCTTTGCTGGTTTCTAAGTGTGACAACTTTTATGTAATATATTCTAGTAGGTTTTCTTAAACAGTTTTTAAATCATTGAAATATCCATATCAATAAAGTTCAAATCAAAATTAGGAGAATTCCCATAGAACTTGCAAAACATGGTGTATTCTAACAATATGCCTATATTCAATCTGGTCTCTTTCAAGTATAATACTTGGACTCCACATGGTTATTTTGTCTCCCCAGGGCAGAGAAGGGAAGAATTTTGAACTGTAGAACAAATATTTCTATAAAAAAGATAGTGACAATGACACAAAACAGAGATCACAAACTCAACTGTGTATGGAATCCCAGCAGGGAACATGAATCTGTTAAGGGGATTGCAAGAGGTCGGCTCTGAACCAGAGAGTTCATGACCTACTTCTAGGGAACTGGTCAGAACTCAGCTCTAACAAGTGTCTGTGCTGTGAAAACTCAACAGTACGAAATCGACTTCTCAAATAGCTCCCAATAGCATTCATGCCCTTGGATAATCCTCTCCTATTGAGTGTGGGTTGAACCTAGAGATTTACTTCCAATGCGAGAGTAGGAACCAGCAAAACTGACAAGATGGTATTTCCAAGATAAGCTCACAAAAGACTGCCATTTCTGTGCAGCTAGCACCCTATCTGGCTCTTCTCAGTTTTGCTTTGATAAGGCAAACTGCCATGTGATAAGTTGCCCTATGGGGAGTCCCCTGTGAGAAAGAACTGAGGGAGACCTTTGACCAACATCCTCTAAGGAACTGAATTCCTCCAACAACCATGGGAGTGAGCTGAAACAGTCCTCCTTCCAGCAGACTCTTGTGATGACTTCAACCCCACCAGATAACTTGAGTGCAGTTTTGTGGGAGACTTAGAGCCAGAGGTCCAGTTATGCAACACCTGGATTCCTTACGCACAGAAATAGAGATAATAAATATTGTTGTTTGAAACAGTAGATACCTAATACAGAATGTGAACCGATTTTCTAAATTTTCAAGAGCAGTTGGAAATCCAGATTCCAGTGTGTGAAATCTCCTGTTTCTATTTAAGTTGAAAACCAATTCGTTTAATAGCTCAATATGTCACACAGAGGAAAATAATACATCTGAAGGTTAAAGGGAATTGCAAAGCTCCAATTTTCCATTGGTATGCTAATAAGGGAAATGCCAGAGATGATGACCAAAATTGAGCATTCGTTGATAAATCTGTGGAACGAGAAAGTCCTCTAAAATAAAATGAAACAACAAACTATTTTTCTTCTAAAGTATAACATGCCAACAGAGATGGTATCTTGAAAGGTAAGAAGCTCTGGTACAAGTAGGCACAACCATCAGTAATAAAATTAGAGAAAAAAATTATAACTAAGTAATTCACCAGAAAGAGACCCTGAATCACTCAAAGCTCCAATATTAAATCTGCCTAATATTTTGCTCATGTGCTTCTACAGAATACTAATAAGCAAGCAGCAGAGGAAAACCTAAGGGATTATTTTTCCCCTTTTTAAATGTGAAAGACTATTCTGTGGTTAATATACATGAGTTGCAAACTGCTAGGAAAAAGAGACCAATTTCTAATACAAAAATGTACTCATGGATATAAGTCATACTAAAACATTTTAAGACAAAATATTTCTATAAATTTTTGCCACAGAATTACCATAACATCATCTGCTCTATTACAGACAATGGTTAATCCTGTCTTACCCACTCTCAACATTTCATCTATCATTTCTAAGAGAATGAATCCCAAATAGCCATTTCTATCTCTGGCCACATCCCTAAACTATAATCCTTTATCCCAAATTGTGTTTTCTCTTAGCTAGCCTACTTCTTATTCAACAACCATCTTTCTCCCCAAATTGCCTCCTTCTGAACCATTCCACCATAGCTACTTCCATTTAGTTATGAAATCTGATTAGTTGTTCTTTAACTTTAACTTAATTAGCTTAAATATTACTTCCTTTATATTTTTACAGTAATGATGCTGGTTCAAGGCTTTACGAGTTAACTCCCTAATTACTGCATTATTTTCTTCTCTTCATCTTTTTCTTTCCAACTATTTACCTCATTGTTGGTTTATTCTACATATACACACCAATACTGAGTTCCATAAAGAATCACTGAAGAGAAATCAATTATTGGTAATAATATATGATGGAATTTTGCCCTACATTACAAAATGTCATCACCACTTAGCTTTTAAATGCCATAATGGGATGAAATGAACTAAAAGGTATTAGGAAGGAGATCATGGGTAACCAAAAAATTATGGATAAAAGCAACTGTGATCACTTTAATGATGTGAAAATATATTAATAAGTTTGCAGGCATGAAACATGGTCATGGCTTCTTGGAGACCTGGAGTTAGCTCTTCTCCCTAGCAAGATTTTCTATTTAGCATTGACTGACTATTACAGATTTCAGTAACCCTAGGCCCTGCCCTGAAACCCTGGGTAGAAGTTTGACAAATCAAGTTCTTTTAGATTACTTTTTTTTTCCAACATACCAGAAGACTATTTATACAAAACCAATATTAAGGAAATAATGCTTCATAAAGAGAATAGCCATCTTTAAACTTCATGACTTGTGGTTAAATTCTTATACAGTGAGTACTTTTAAAATAGAACACACCCTTATAACCTTCCCATGTGACTTATACATACTGAACACTTTAAACTTGATAACGCTACATACAAAAGCATCTCCTCATCACTGATATGAAACAATTCTGAATATAATTGCTGAAATTAAATTTCCTATTTTTTCATTTGAAATAATATAAGAAATCAAAACTTAGCCTAATGTTTGGCCCTTGGGATCAATAAACTGAGTTATTTAAAAGAATACAGAAATAACCTTTTTAAAATGAGTTATTTCCCACAGACTTACCATATATTGTTCAAATCTTCAAATTAATTTTGTAAACATAAAGAATGTCAGGCGTGGTCTAACATCAAGTGGAATTTATTAGAATCTAAGAGAAACAGTTTTATACTTCAATACTAAATATCTTTAACCCTTTTACAAGTGGGGAGATACAGTCCTTTTTGGCATCTGACTCTGCATATGAACAGCATGAGCAGCAGAGAGATTTGCCAAAGTCAGAAAAATCATCATGGAGTCCGTGAGACTGATCAGTCCAGGAGAAAAATATTCAAAGGTGTTGCTCCTCCAGCCTACCAATCAATTCATTCAGAACAAACTATTAGCTTATTAACATACTCCAAGAAGACATCAGTGTCTTTTGGCAAGCTAGCCTGAAAAATAACCACAAAATAACAGAACTCATTCTTCTCACCTAGGAAGTAAGTAGGACAGCTTCATAACATATACATGCTCAGGGCAAGACTACAAACTGTCCAAAAAAAATAAAAGATAGCAGGTTGAAAGAGCTGACCAGCCCAAAATCTCCTTAAGCTGATAAGCAACTTCAGCAGTCTCAGGATACAAAACCAATGTGCAAAAATCACAAGCATTCCCATGCAACAATAATAGCCAAATAGCCAAATCATGAGTGAACTCCCATTCACAATTGCTACAAAGAGAATAAAATACGTAGGAATCCAACTTACAAGGGATGTGAAGGACTTCTTCAAGAAGAACTACAAACCACTGCTCAAGGAAATAAGAGAGGATACAAACAAATGGAAAAACATTCCATGCTCATGGATAGAAGAATCAATATCATGAAAATGGCCATACTGCCCAAAGTAATTTATAGATTCAGTGCTATCCCCATAAAGCTACCACTGACTTTCTTCACTGAATTAGAAAAAAACTACCTTAAATTTCATATGGAACCAAAAAAGAGCCTGCATAACCAAGAAAATCCTAAGCAAAAAGAATAAAGCTGGAGGCATCACGCTACCTGACTTCAATCTATACTACAAGGCTACAGTAACCAAAACAGCATGGTACTGCTACCAAAACAGAGATATAGACCAATGGAACAGAACAGAGGCCTCAGAAATAACACCATGCATCTACAACCATCTGATCTTTGACAAACCTGACAAAAACAAGCAATGGGGAGAGGATTCCCTATTTAATAAATGGTGTTGGGAAAACTGCCTAGCCATATGCAGAAAACTGGAACTGGACCCCTTGCTTACACCTTATACAAAATTTAACTCAAGATGGATTAAAGACTTCAACGTAAGATCTAAAACGATAAAAACACTAGAAGAAAACCTAGGCAATACCATTCAGGACATAGGCATGGGCAAAGACTTCATGACTAAAACACCAAAAGCAATGGCAACAAAAGGCAAAATTGAAAAATGGGGTCTAATTAAACTAAAGAGCTTCTGCACAACACAAGAGACTATCATCAGAGTGAACAGGCAACCTACAGAATGGAAGCCCAACTGACAAAGGGCTAATATCCAGAATCTACAAGGAACTTAAATTTACAAGAAAAAAACAAACAAACCCATCAAAAAATGGGCAAAGGATATGAACAGACAATTATCAAAAGACATTTATGCAGTCAACGAACATGAAAAAAGCTCATCATCACTGGTCATTAGAGAAATGCAAATCAAAACCACAATGAGATACCATCTCATGCCAGTTAGAATGGCAATCATTAAAAAGTCAGGAAACAACAGATGCTGGAGAGGATGTAGAGAAATAGGAACACTTTTACACTGTTGGTGGGAGTGTAAATTAGTTCAACCATTGTGGAAGTCAAAAGTGTGGCAATTCCTCAAGGATCTAGAACCAGAAATACCATTTTACCCAGCAATTCTATTACTGGGTATATACCCAAAGGATTATAAAACATAGTTCTATTATAAAGACACATGCACATGTATGTTTATTGCAACACTGTTCACAATAGCAAAGATTTGGAACCAACCCAAATTCTCATCAATGGTAGACTGGATAAAGAAAATGTGGCAAATGTACACCATGGAATACTATGCAGCCATTAAAAAAGGATGAGTTCATGTCCTTTGCAGGGATATGGATGAAGCTGGAAATCATCATTCTCAGCAAAATAACACAGGAACAGAAAACCAAACACCACATGTTCTCACTCATAAGTGGGAGTTGAACAATGAGAACACATGGACACAGGGAGGGGAACATCACACACTGGGCCCTGTTGCAGCGTGGGGGGCCAGGGGAGGGAGAGCATTAGGAGAAATACCTAATGTAGATGACGGGTTGATGGGTGCAGCAAACCACCATGGCACATGTATACCTATGTAACAAACCTGCACATTCTGCACATGTACCTCAGAACTTAAAGTGCAACAACAACAGAAAAAAAAGAAAAAGCTGACCAGAAACTTTGGCAGCGCTGCTCACTAAATCAAAAGGCTTGGTAAAAACTTCAGCCATCCCTTTTTGAACCTTTGTTTACTTGAAGAATAAAAGTCACATCTAATGACTCAGAGACGTTCCTTAGAGTAAGTGCGAGCCTGATTTAGCTCTACTCCAACAAAACCTAAAACCAAGCCTTCAGAAGGCCAAGATGATCTGCCAGTAATTTAATCGCCTGCTAGAATAACGTTCGATGCTCTTCAGAGGGAAATGGCGGAAGACAAAGTCTACGTGATGTGTCATACGTAGTATGTCCAGCAAATTAGCAGAGAAACATGAAAATATGACTCAGTCTAGAGAAAAGTCAGCAGAAACAGACCCAGTTACAAGGCAGATTTTAGAATTAGTGGACAAGAATTGATAAAACAAAAAAGAAACTATGATCAATGTTAAACTACAGGAAAAGATGAACATATGAGTAATGAGAGATGGGGATCTCAGAAGAGATACGAAAAATGTAAAAGTAATGAAAATCCTAAAACTGATACAAAGCAGCATCTGAAATAAAACATGTAACTAGCTGCAAAAAAAAAGCCTTTGACAAGATTTAACACCCATTTCAAATAAAAATCCTTGATAAAGAGGAATAGATACTTCCTTGCACACACACACCCCTCCCTCTCTCAGTCCTAGAGTCAGCATCTTACTTGATAGAGAAACATTACTGGCATTTCTGCTAAAATCAAAAACAAGGCAAAGATGTCCAATATTCACCTTTTCAATACTATTTAACTGAAGGTGTTAACCAATTCAATTAGACATGAAACAGGAAGAAATGAAACTATCTCTATTTGTAGATAACATGATAGTATACCCAGGAATGGCCAGAGAACCAATGGTTAAAATGATAAAAGAATTAGATAATGTAGCAGATATAAACTTAGGATGCTAAAAAAAAAATCAATACTTTTTACAGAGTAAGACAAAATGCAAGAGAAAACTCAATCCACAATACCATCAATAAAAAAATACTCAAAAATGAACTTCAAACCCTTTATGAACAAAATTATAAAAATATCCTTAACAGATATAAATGGAGACTTATATAAATTAAAAACACCCCTTGTTATCGTTTTAAAAGTCTCAAATATCAAGATGTTAGTTATGTCAAAGTTAATTCATAAACTTAATGTGATCACAATAAAAATCTTTTTTCTGGAGCTACACAAGTTATAATGCAGTTCAAATAGAAAAATTGATATGCAAGAATAACTAGAAAACAGTCAAAGAAAAGAACTTTAAAGGAAAAATAGCTTTACCTGATATTTACACATGCTACAAAGCCTCCAAAAGTAAAAAAATGTGGGTACTAGTGCATGAATTGACAAGCCAATGGAACAGAGTTTAAGTTCTGAAATAGACTCAATAACATAGAAATTTAGCATATGATAAAGGCCTCTTGAACTGCTGGGTCAAAGACACACTTTTAAATAAATCATGTTGGCATAATTATCAGCTATTTGGGAAAAGACAATATTAGATCTGTTCATCATGCCATACATAGCGTATGACTCCATTTATTTAGTACTCTAGAAAAGGCAAAGCTATAGGACTAGACAACAGATCTGTGATTTCTGGAGGCTGGGAGATGGAGAGAAAAGTTGACTCTGAGCGGGTAGCAGGAGAATTTTGGGGATGATGGAGTTGTTCTATATGAACTTTGCTGGTGAACACATGACTATGCATTTGATAAAATTCAGAACTAGACACAACAGACGTTTTTGGTACGTAAATTTACAAAAACAGGTTGTAGGTAAAGACGGAATTCAGACAGTGTCAAACAAATCTATCTGTATTATAAATAAATCTCATAGTCACACTGAGTAGATCCAGGGATTAAAACTGACCTAAGTAACTTTGAAAACAGGATTTTGACTGAACATTGTAAGGCTAAAGACAAAAAGAAATCTACACAACATTGGATTGAAGTTGATGCATTTGTTTCTCCTGGGACATGGTTTAGCATTTCTGCAACTATATGCATGCCAGGGTTGAACAAATGTGTAAATGAAATGCATTGCAGACAATGAGATCCAGATTTAGCATTGCCAGAGAAAGAAGTTACAAATAAGGAAAGAGAGAAGGCTAGAATAAATCCAGTAGTGCTGGGCTGGAGTGAAAGCTATCAGCATGGACTGATGGTTTTGTTATGTATGCATATAGCTAAATACAGAGATCGGTATGTGTGTGAATGCATGGGTTGGTGAAATGGTTTGGCTGTGTCCCCACCCAGATCTCATCTTGAATTACCATGTGTTGTGGGAGGGACACAGTGGGAGGTAATTGAATCATGGGGGCAAGTCCTTTCATGCTATTCTTGTGATAGTGAATAAGTCTCATGAGATCTGATGGTTTTAAGAAGGAGAGTTTCCCTGGACAAGCTCTCTTCTCCTGTTTGCTGCCATGCAAAACATGTCTTTCACCTTCCACCATGATTGTGAGGTCTCCCCAGCCATGTAGAACTTTAAGTCCAATAAACCTCTTCCTTTTATAAATTGCCCAGTCTTGGGTATGTCTTTATCAGCAGTGTGAAAACAGACTAATACAGTTGGTATACGTACATATATTTCTTAGCTCTATCTATTGAATAGGACTAAAAGCAGTGACACCCAGTAGCAATGAGCATACCTAGCAAACAGATTTTTGTTTCTTACTACCATTTTCCAATAAAAGAAACCAGGGCTCCTTGTAGAAGTGGTCATTCTGGAGGAAAAACAGGAAAACTATACAAGAGAACCCTGGATGATTTGGGGTGCCAGAAAGTAAGAAAGTGCCAAAAAGCAACAACAACCATCACTACCACCAAAAATCATCAGTTTGTGTCAAAAGCGCACAGAAGCCAATGTGAAAAAGCTCCCAAAGTTGGAACATCCTGTGCCTTAAAATAAAAGATATATTATTGCAATAATACTATATCTATGAGTCTATATTGGTTATATAAATAACTGAATAAACTGGGAAAAGGAACTCTTATAAAAAAAATTTCAATTGACATATATAGGAAGAAAGAGGAAAGTAAAAAATTACCAGTGGGACACCACAGTAAAATTTGCTGCAGGCAATATCCACTGATGAGTACTAAATGTGTCAACAAAAGTTTAAGCAGAAACAGGCTATTTGCATAAATCTCAAAGTATCCTACCCTAACATTCGTTAATTACAACAGGAAAAAAGTAACTTCATGGTGAAGAAATCTGGCAGATGCCACCTTAACCAAATGATCAAGGTTAACATCACTAGCAACGTGACATGTACATCTGGTATGATACACTGAGAAGGGCATATCACTTCTGTGGTATCTTTTCCAATAATGCACCACCTCAACCTATTCACTGGAAAACTACAGACGAACTCAAATTGAGAAACATTTTACAAAATGAGTGACAAGTACCGTTCAAAATTGCTAAGGTTACAAAACGCAAGGATATATATTGAATGCTCAATAGGAGAAGGGTAAGAAGACATGAGAACTAAATTCAATGTAAAATCCTAGATTGGATCCTGGAAAAGAAAAAGAAACTAGTAAAAAAAAAAAAAACTGGTAAAAAAATCAAATAAAATTTGTAATTCAGTTAATAGTACATACCAATGTTAATTTCTTAGTTTTGATAATTTTCCTATGGTTATACAAGATGTTAACTTAAAGGGAAGTGGAGAAAAGTATATATGAGGACATTCCACTTTTGTGTATCTTCTGCATTAAAAATACTGCCATAAACAAAGTCAAAGAAAAAATACAAATTGGGAGAAAATACTTGCAATACATCACAGATAAAGAGCTAATCTCCTTAAAGTGTAAAGAGCTTCCAAAAATTGAGGCAGAGAGGATGAGCAAAAGACAGAAACAATTTATTTAAAATGGTTTAAGAATGGTCCTTATGCAGACGAAACACTTCACTCAGAAAAAATGCAGAGTAACACCACACAGAAACACTATTTCTCATCTATCAAAATGAGAAAGATTATGTTGGAAAGGCTGTGGGGAAACAGACACTTTTAAATATCTTCTCCATAAAGTTTGGCACATTTGGCATTCCAAATGTGCCAAACTTTATGGAGAAGAAATTGGTGTATCTTTAAATAGGTGTGTATATATATATAAATAAATATATATGCTTTTACTCTTTTATTCAGCAATTCTACTTCGAGAACTTTATCCTGAAAACACACTTTTGAAACACATTGCAAAAGCATTGAAAACTATGAATATGCCCAAATAGAAAAGACTGGTGGAATAATTATAGTATATGATAAATATGAATAAATTATGATACAATTACACAATTGAGTACTATACAGCTATAAAAAGTAATCAGTAAACTCCACAAAGTGATATGAAATAATTTCCAAGATGTATTATTAAGTGAAAAATGTGAAGAGAAAAATAATATATATCCAAGTGCTGGCAAGGATGTGCAGCAACAAAAACTCATTCATTGCTGGTGAGAAAATAAAATAGTATCATCATTTTGAAAGACAATGTAGCAGTTTTTACAAAAGTAAATTAGTCTTACTGTAAGATCCAGCAACTATGCTCCTAGATCTTTACCCCAATCAGCCAAACTACATCCACACAAAAACCTGCACACACATATTTGTAGCAGCTTTATTCATAGTTGTAAAAAGATTGGAATGAGCCAAAATGTCTTTTAATAAGTGAATTTTTAAAAAGAACTGTGGTCCATCTGTAGAATGGTTTATTATTCAGTGATAAAAAGAAATAAGCTATCAAGCTACAAGAAAAATGAAGAATCCTTTAGTGCTTATTACTAAGTCTATGAAATTTAAAAATATCTACAATAGTGTACCCTTTGTATAAGAAAGGTAAAATAAAAAATTAAATATGCTTATTTTTGCCAAAGGAAACACAAGAAGAATAAACCAGAGAATTATATAGATTTTCTATAAGGGCTTAGAGTAGGGAAGGGAGGGGGGTAAAAGAGTGAAAGGATTAGGGAATGGACCCACACTTCCTTTAGTATATTTTTTAAGTATAATTTTGACTTTGGGAGCACATAAATGTTGTATTTAGCATACAAAAATAAGTTAAAAAGGAAGCAAGGAAACCCAGAACTGAATGCAAACAAAAATAAATGTACTCAACTATATTTCACAATAATAAATAATGACATTGAAAAAGAAAGAAAGAACTAGTCCAAGTAGCTTCTGATCAAAGTATTTTGACAATACAACTTCACTATCAGTGTGGGGAGGGGATTCAAATACTTCCTGAACTTTTATTAGTAGGTTGGTTTTTGTAATGGCATGGGGTGGCCACTCTGGAGTTAACTTTACGTATATTTTGTTGGACAATGAATAGATCTGTTGATATTGTTGAGAGCTAGGACACTCACATGGAAGAAAGGAGATACAAATATGGAATGAAAGAAAGCACAGAAGAATCCTGAGAGATTGGCTTGAAGTTATCTACATAAAATAATCACAGAAATTAATTTCATAAAGAGAAAAGGGTAAACATATATTTATATTCTATCTCTGTCCACTGAAAGGGCCTCCAAGTAATAACATCTCAGGAGCAGCAAGCACTTTCAGAACCCAGATACTGGTTTCTAACATAGAATTTCCCATTAGAAGGAGCAAAATATCCAGGAATCTTTGAAGAAATTGATTATTCCAGGTCTGATGTAGGGAAAATATAAGATGAGCCTGGGTCATCTTATTAAACCAGAAAGTAAGGAAGCTATTTTTAAGAGTGATGGAGGTATTTCAAAAGGAATGGGGACTCATCATGAAGGGGCACCTACTGGCCATATCTGGGACAATTTGAGTATCAAAATAAATGATAACAATTAAAACCTATTGCATAAAATAGGAATCTATTATTCCATGTTAGATTAGATTAGATTAGATTAGATTAGATTAATAGATAGATAAACTGAAGAGGAGGGAATCTTCATTACATAAGATGATAACTGATGAATGTGGAGTAGGTTGAAAATCTGTCATTTTAAACCACCATAGAAAAAATTAACTGGGGCAGCTGGGCACGGTGGCTCATGCCTTTAATCCCAGCACTTTGGGAGGCCGAGGAGGATAGATTACCTGAGGTCAAGAGTTCGAGACCAGCCTGGCCAAAATGGCGAAACCCCACATCTACCAAAAAATACAAAAATTAGCTAGGTATGGTGGTGCATGCCTGTAATCCCAGCTACTCGGGAGGCTGAGGCAGGAAAATTGCTTGAACCCGGGAGGTGGAGGTTGCAGTGAGCCAAGATCACACCATTGCACTCCAGCCTGGGAGACAGAGTGAGACTCCATCTCAAAAAAAAAAAAAAAATTAACTGGAGTGAGAAACATCAATGGATACTAAATCTACTAGGGAAAATGGATTTTTAAAAAACAGGATATTTGCATGACCTAAAAATATCTCTCACAAGTTGTTTATTAGTTGCTAGGAAAAAATAATAGCAATACAGTAGATGAACATAAAAGCTAAGACTACAAAACTTTTAGAAGAAACATAGGACAATATCATCACACCACTGAGGTTGACAGTTTCAGATTTCTTAGCTAGGACCCAAAATATACTAACAAAAAAGTTATAAACTAGATTTCATCAAAATTAAAAGCTTCTGCTCATCACAAAACACTATTAATAAAACCAAAAGCAAGCCACAGCATGGAAAAAATATTCACAATATATCTGACAAATGACTTATAAACAATATATAAGGAACTCTTGCAATTCAATAACAAGAAAACAAACACTCAGATTAAAAAGTGGCAAAAGATAAAAAGTGGGCCAAGGATATGAACAGACATTGCTCAAGAGAAGAGAAGACATTTATGTGGCCAACAAACATGAAAAAAGCTCATCATCACTGGTCATTAGAGAAATGCTCATCAAAACCACAATGAGATACCATCTCATGCCAGTTTGAATGGCGATCATTAAAAAGTCAGGAAATAACAGATTCTGGAGACGATGTGGAGAAATAGAAATGTTTTTACACTGTTGGTGGGAGTGTACATTAGTTCAACCATTGTGGAAGACAGTGTGGTGATTCCTCAAGGATCTACAATCAGAAATACCATTTGACCCATCAATCCCATTATTGGGTATATGCCCAAAGGATTATAAATCATTCTACTATAAAGACACATGCACACATATGTTTACTGCAGCACTATTCACAATAGCAAAGACTTGGAACCAACCCAAATTCCCATCAATGATAGCCTGGATAAAGAAAATGTAGCACATATACATCATGGAATACTATGCAGCCATAAAAAAGGATGAGTTCATGTCCTTTGCGGGGACATGGATGAAGCTGGAAACCATCATTCTCAGCAAACAAACACAGCAACAGAAAACCAAACACCACATATTCTCACTCATAAGTGGGAGTTGAACAATGAGAACACATGGACACAGGGAGGGGAACATCACACACCAGGGCCTGTCAGGGGGTGGGGGGCAAGGGGAGGGAGAGCATTCAGAGAAATACCTAATGTAGACAATGGGTTGATGGGTGCAGCAAGCCACCATGGTACACATATATCTATGTAACAAACCTGCATGTTCTGCACATGTATCCCAGCACTTAAAGTATAATAAAAAAGTGACAAAAGATGTGCACAGTTATATGACAAAAGAATATATATGTGTTTAATAACCACATAAAATATGCTGAATATTATTGGTTTTCAGGGAAATGCAAATTAAAATTACAAATTACACCACATATCCACTAGAATGGCTCACCTTGAAAAGGCTGACAACATAAAATGTTGGCAGAAATGGACCAACTGGAAGTCTTAACCTTACCAATAGTATACTATGCGAAATTGTTTAGCACATTTTTCTTAAAATGTTTGTTAAAAGACTTAGCAATAGCACACAGATATGTTATCAAAATAAATGAAAGCATATATTCTTTAAAAGAATTGTACAAGAATATTCATAGCAGTTTTACTCACTCCAAAATTGGAAACAATTTCTACCAACAGATATGTGGATATAAAAATTATATGACATATTCATACAATGGAATGCCACTCAACAATAAAAGGAAATGAATTATTGATGCATAAAACAAGGATGAATCTTTAAAGTATCAAACTGTACACTTAAAATCTATAGACTTTAAAAAATTAATGTTTAATTTGCATGCAATAAAGTTAACAAAATCTTGACCCTTCTTGTTATACTCATTTTTACTTTTTGTCTCTGCATCTCACTGTGTCCTGGGTTTTAGAAGTTTGCTGCTTCTATAGTCTTAGAGGTGTACTTTAAGAAATAAAATAATACAAGTACAAAATTAGGCACCAGGCCTCATTAAATTGCATTAGCTTTCTGGTAAACCAATACAGAGTGCTAAACTCTTTGCAAGGGAGCTAGTGTCACTAACAGCTGTTGTAAACTAGAAAAACAAAAGATAAAAGGAGTTTTAACTGGAAAGAGGTGCCTTTGGGAAAGAGGTTCCATTGGCCAAGAGTTAAGGGAAGCAGGGAGTAGCTCACAGGAGAGACGTTAGCCTCAGATAAAGTAATGAGAGAAAATATACAAATTAAGAGGAGTGGTATCATCATCTTGTTGTCTTGGCTGAAACAGGAAAGCAAAGAGACAACCAGCAGCTGTGTACAGAAGGGAACAGAGTAGGGGTGGGAGGTAGAAGTACTACCTGCTTTTGGAAAAACCTCATTGATTGGGATGGAGAGTGAGGATCACGATAGAGAATCTGTTTTGTATTTTTATTTTCTGGACACAGATAGTCAGGATACAACATTGCTCTCACCACTTAGAAATGTGGCACAAACTATGAGTGAACTCTGATGAGAGAAACTGACATTTCTGCTATGTTAGGAAATCTGGTTATTAAACAAATCCCAAAAGGGGAGGGAGCTTCCCAATAATGAAAAAGGTAAGTCATATGTGCTGACTATATATTCTGCTTTTCACAAATAGCTCTGATATACTCCTTTTGTTCCAATATCATGTTTGGTTTAGCATTTTAGTGGTTGAAGTTATCCCCACCTGGACAATAAATTATATGATCACCTAAGAATAATGTTGCTAGAAAGGTTAACCATGATAGCAAATGTGAAAATGTTGATATATGATAGATATTCAGTTACTGTTAGTTGTTCCTGTAACTCTCCTTAGAACCCTTTCATCAGTAGTACCCTCATAAGCATCTGCAGTTTTCCCCCCCAAAGAGGCGAGGTTTTCTTCTTTTCTGACAAAGCATAGAAAAGCTCTTTGTCCATGGATTTTACTTAGTTCTCTTCAATTTTTTAGTTAATTTACTTACCATTATTGAAATACACTATTATCATGCTTGACAGACAGTGGTTGATTGTAAATTTTTCAGAGCTTTTACATGGATACTGTGGTTGGTTTTAAAATCACAAAATAAACACTTTGAATAGCTTAATTTTTTGCTCCCCAGACAATAAATTCATCATCTGTAATTTAACATGATATTTAAGAGACGTTAGGCCAGGTGAGGTGGCTCATGCCTGTAATCCAGAACTTTGGGAGGCCAATGGATCACTTGAGGCCAGGTGTTTGAGACCAGCCTGGGCAACATAGTGAGGCCTCGTGTTTATTAAAAATATTTTGATTAAAAATAAATTAAACGAAAAATAATACTAAAATAATTTTAATTAAAATTTTAAATTAAAAGTTTTAAATTAAAATTTTAAGTTAAAACTTTTAAATTAAAACTTTTAAATTAAAATTTTAAATTAAAACTTTTAAATTAAAATTGCATTTATTAGGTTTTAACACCCTACATTTAAAGATGTTATTGATTGTTTATTTCTTGAAAAGTTGAGAAGATACACATTCCCTGCAAATAGGGCTGATGGATTTGCACTAAGAAATAGTATGTTCCTCTTTGGTTGAGAAAAAAGTTAAAATGAACAACTCCCATGAGCTTTAAGGAATATTTTCTTTTTATACAAAAGTGACAAATGACCTAAAGAAATAAAAAAAAATTAATTGTTATTTTCTGATTATTGGCAAACAGCTTAAAGTGTGAAGCTCCTAAAAAGAAAGTTATTTTTGCTCATTGAGAATTTAAAAGTTACACATACACAGAGACACATTTCAGTGAGCAATGAAACTAATAATTTAAATAAATGTTAATTATTTAGAAATTACCCAGAAAAAGTTTTGTGGCTTGTCTATGCATCATTGCTACATTTGATGAACAGTTGCTACAGCTATTAGACTTTAAATTTTTTGTGATTGAATATCTTAGAGCAGCACAATTCAGTTACTTCACTACTTTTTCCTGTATAGTTGTTGCTGTGCTAAGTCCTTTCATAAACAGTATGTAACTCATTTAATCTGCAAAATAACCCAGAAAGAAAAGCAGACTTTTCTCATTTTTTTTTTGCAGATAGAGAAATTGTTTCAAAAATTCTGTCATTTTGATAGGTTGGTAGTTGACTTTTCTGAAAACAGTTTATTTATTTATTTATTTTATTTTTTGAGACTGAGTCTCATTCTGTCACCTAGGCTGGAGTGCAGTGTCACAATCTCTGCTCACTGCAGCCTCAGCCTCCTGGGTTCAAGCGATTGCCTCAGCCTCCTGAGTATCTGGGATTACAGGCGCCTACTACCAAGCCAGGCTAATTTTTTTTTTCGTATTTTTACTAGAAATGGGGTTTCACCATGTTGGCCAGGCTGGTCTCAAACTCCTGGCCTCAAGTAAGCCACCCACCTAATCCTCCCAAAGTGCTGGGATTACAAGCATGAGCCACTGTGCCCAGCCAGTTTTTATTATTTATGACAGAATAAGAATGTAAGTTAGTTATTCCTAGAATGGCCACTGATGTGTTTTGTGAAATTTCCTAAACAAAGCTATTGAAGATCAGTTAAGTTAGCCAACATGTGAAATCAAAAGCAAATCAAACATGCTGTGCTTTAAATTCCCCCTTCCTGGGCTTCAAGTACACTGTATGCTCAAGAACATCACCTGGCTCATATTAGGGCTAGAAAAGTACTACATTCTTCTGAAGATTGCCTGGTCCAATGGTACTTCAGATTAGAAAATAAGAGATGGAGATAATGTGAATCCAAAAATGCATCTTTTATCAGTATTATGATGGCTCTGAAATTACCTCTCTACTATCCAAGAATCCATATATAATTTAAATCAGTCTTTGACGGAGAAAATTCTAAAACTACATGTTTTCAATATCAGGACCTTGTACTTTTTTGAAAGCTCAATAGAAGAGAGGCAATCTGGTAGAGCCAGGGGAACTCCCACCTTAAATCACAATGGAAATGTACATTTTTAGAGGCTTCATCAGAGCTGAGCAGATTAAGACTCAGAGCAATTCACATTCCAGAAAACCAGCAAAGAGAAATTCCACTAAGAAGACTTCAGCACAACGTTCAGTAAATCGTTTCCTTAAATGGAGATTGAATTTAGGTTTTTAAAACCCCAAGATATTTTATAATATTTTAACTGTGTAAGTTTGCCAAAACCAAAACAAATCAAAACCTACATTTAAAGTTAATGAATGCTCTTTCATAGGTCCATTTTAAAATATGATTACAATCAACAATCATTCAAATGTCTTTTCTTTTGACCAATGTCAAAATGTATTTGAAAGGGAGCCTCAGAAACTATTAGACTATGTTGTGAAATCTTTCCCCCACGTGAATTCTTACACTCTGCTACAGAACTGGGACCTGTTCATCTCATTGAACAGACTACCAAATCCTCCACACCACTATTGGACTCTGGGGAAGAACAGTGATAACATGGAAGCCTGGGATCCATCACTCCATGATAATAGTGTTCTCATTGTAAGTGCATATATATAGGCCTAAAAAATGACCTGTGTAGAAGGTAAAAAATTAACATTTGCTCTGACTTAAGAGTATTACTAATTATACACACTACGGATTGGAAACTGTATCAAATGGATTCTTCTAAAATCTTGCTATTTATGATTTGTCCTATCTGGAGAAATCATGAGATGTTTCCACAAATGAGCAAATATCTCACAGTCTATGAAAAGAAGTCACAATTTACTTCCTGTTTCAATTTAATCTCTTCAAGCTATTTCATGTCAAGTACTGGTCAATCACGACAACAGAACTGTAGGTCATTACATAGAAACTAGTTTTCACAAACATTCTTCTTCGATGGCACTATCCCCAATCTTTCAATACTCTGGTTAGTTTGCTGATTCCTGGTTTATCAATGTTCCAATGACAATGCAGATTCTAAACTGCAAAAAAATCTCTAGTTGTCGTCTGACTAGTTCCTAAATACAATAAGTGAATCGCTTCCCTTGATTGTGAAATTATACTTCCACCTAAGACTGTTCCTGTAGTCTTAAGTTTGCATTTTCAGTTTCACAGAATAATTGAATTGTTGACTCACATGAAGATTTGTATCACCTAAAATCCTCAGATATTTCACATGAAATGTTGTCAAATATAACTGACCAAGTCCAACGCTTTTACATTGATTTTTGAATTTTTCCTTTCATTCTAGTTCAATTTATTTTGTTGACTTGGATTTCTTCTTCCATCATATGAAATTGCCAGCTCTGTCATCTAACTTCAAGTCATTTGCCAAGCTTTATGTCACCCCAAATTTAATAAGCTTTCTCTTTAGTCATACAGCAGAAAGATGTACCTTCCAGTGAGAACATTTGAAAGATCAATGATAACTTGTGTAGAAGATATTTTGGGAAGGGGGTGATAGTTCCATAAATACCCTGGCAATTAGGCTATGTTGATATCTACCTCCATGCTCATAAAGCAACTATTTCTAAAACTTTCTGGAAATTAGGAATGACTAAAAACAAAGGCCTTTTTGATACGGAATCCAAGACTGAAAAGGCCAAGAGTGTGACAGGATCTGACTGGGTGACCTTTTCTTAAAGTCATCCTTTTTAAAGGTGAACCTGATGAGCTGCCCTGAATAAGTTAATATGAAAACATTTTTCTTGTAGATTGTTGTCAATTTGTTTGGCCCTGTTACTAAACTCACTAGAGCTAGAAAGTATTGGGTTATGGAATACAACCACAGTGTTGGCTTTATTATGGCTAACCAGCTACTATCTATTTAGAAAATCAGCCTTAGTTTAGACTGTAAGCTTAGGTACACAGCGTTAAGGCTGTAATTGGATTCACGTGAACAAATTTAGTGATTGTTGCAATGTTGTCTGCCTTACTATATACTTCTTTCTGAAACAATGATTCTATAACCTAGATGATAATTGAAAATGAAGGAAGGAGACAGCTATAAATGGCAAAAACTGAATGATTGAAACTATATATATGATTAGTGAAAGAATTTGACATTTAGATGGTTTCCAATTTAAACGTCTGTCAACAGGAGAATGAATAAATAAATCATTGTCTTTTTAAACAAATACTACAAAGCAATGAAAATGAATGTAGTAGTAATATATACATAGGTATATCTTCAAAATATAATGGACAAAAAATGTTATGGAAAGATATCTACAGGAAGCTATGATTTACATAATATTTTAAAATGTCCAATTTGCTATATATATTTGTTGGGTTATGTGCTTACATAGAAAGATGTTTTTAAATGTCCTAAATGATAAACACCAAGTCCAACAATAAAGGTTATGGGAGGAGAGGCAATAAGAAGGTAGGAGAGAGTAAAGGAAATGGGAAGTGGTTTGTTTGTTTTTGTTTTTGTTTTTGTTTTTTTTTTGAGACTGAGTCTTGCTCTGTCGCCCAGGCTGGAGTGCTGTGGTGTGATCTCGGCTCACTGCAAGCTCCACCTCCTGAGTTCACACCATTCTCCTGCCTCAGCCTCCCGAGTAGCTGGGACTACAGGCACCCGCCACCATGCCCGGCTAATTTTTTGTATTTTTAGTAAAGGCAGGGTTTCACCGTGTTAGCCAGGATGGTCTCGATCTCTTGACTTCGTGATCCACCCACCTCGGCCTCCCAAAGTGGTGGGATTACAGGCGTGAGCCACCACATCCGGTGGGAAATGGGAAGATTTTTTAAGTGAACAGTGTACATACAAATGTTCATTATATTATTTGTTTTACGTTTTTATGTATTAGAAAAGTTCCATAATTCAGAAGAAACATTAATAAAAAATTTTCAAAAGAAAACTGACTTAATTTCTCCCATGAGTATTCTTAAAGCAACTCAAATATAGTATAACTTCATATAGTTATTCATTATATTCAACCTATTTTTCCCTGGAAAGAATAGCACAGAGATGTCACTGAGGTTATTGAAAATGATGATTCTCTGCTTATATTCTTTTACAGTTACTTACTGAAAAAAAAAATGGGATATGCTATTCCAGCATTTGACCTGGGCAGTTAGTGCAAAATATTCGCATATAGTGTCAGAACACTAACAGGCACTTGGTCACATGGTTCACATGCAAAGAAAGCACCTAAATGAACATTATTCATCCCATAATGCAGCTTTTTGCCACAAGTCTTGATAAATACTTCCTAAACTATATATTTTTTTCAAACAAACAAACAGGTCCTGCCATGTCACTTTAGTGTCTCTTCCAGTTGTTTCCCTGGCTGGCCCAACCATTACCAGATTTTCCCAGAATTTCTAGCCTTTGTCTATCTCAGGCACCACCAAAACCAAAGTCTACCCAGAGTGGGAAACTCCCTTGGAGGTTGTAACCTTTCGTATCTAACTCAGCTGTTTTCCTGCCCCCTTCCAACACGATTTGAAACTCCCAGGTGGGGCCTCAGAACCACCCGCCTCCATGCAGGTCTCCTGGAGTCAAACTATCCTGGCTTCCAAACCACTCTGTTCATAATATAAATACCCAAGTCCCATCCCACACCAACCAAATCAGAATCGCAACTGATGTTCAAGCAGCCAGATTGGCACCAGCCCAAAGTTTAACAGCTGGCTCTAGATTCTTACCACCTGCTCTCTCTGCTTGAAATAACCTTCAGGTCATATTCATCCTTCAGGTTACCGCTTAAATGTTACTCCTTCTCCAATGCACCACCCCACCCTCACATGTTCTGACTATTCCCAACCTGTGTCAGCATTTCTCATGCTGTATTTTAAGTGCTATTTGACTCCCTATGTTCCTCTACACTACACTATAAATGCTGTGGAGGCAGGAACTGGACTTCCCTTGATTACATTATTTCCTTAGTGTTTGGAACAGTGACTGGCAGTTAGTTAGTACACCGTAAATAATCGTTGAGTAAATGGGTGAATGTGTAAAGGTAAGAGATGTCCAAGGCCACTACTGTCCCCTGGCTTTTCCTTCTCACCGAATGTCTCTGTATCTATCCATGGCAGAGTTAGGATGCAGGGGTTAAGGGCAATGGTTCAACAGTCAGGGCACCTCATCACTACCTGTGTTGCCTAGGGCAAGTGACTTCAACCTTCTGTGGTCTCTTTCCTCTGCCAAAATTGTATGAAGATTAATGATAGAAAACACCTAGAATAGTGTCTGTCAATTGGAATGTGTTTATTATTATCCTTGACAGATATCTGCTCTATCTTTATTTTTATTATAGTCCTCTGTACCCAGTTCAGACCCCAAACCTAAGTTTTCCTTCTTTTGTAAATATTTGGCAGTTTTATAAAATAAAGCTTCCCCATTGTTGAGGGCTGCATATTCTTCATGAATCATCTACCACATACATTGGTGAACAGAAAGTTGTAAACATCCTTAACCACAGTAGTTTCCAGCCGAAAAGGAGTTTAGAAAACATCTAGTTTCATTTGAAAGATGAGGGATTTGCCTAAGCCACAGATGATTGGTGACAAAGCTTGGCCTAGAACCCAGCTCTTCCATCTCTCAATCTTTCTATTCCATCTCATGGCCTCTCATCTCAAGTACTGCAGACCATTTTGAGATCCGATCCAGGCCACTCATCATATGCTGTAACCGTAGCCCTTCTCTGTTATTTCCATATGCTTTCCTCTCTCCGCTCCTGAAATTTTGTTCATGTTTTGCTGACATTTGAGATTCTGATGCATGAACAGTCTAACCACTGTCAACCCTCACTCCCCAAAACTCTGGAAAAGAGTCAATAGGGAGGTACACAACCAGGTTGCAATAGGCCACAGAGAATGTGCAGCTACAGGAAGACTCATCCTGTAATAAGTGAGGGCCACAGATAAAGGTTTTCAGATGCCACCTTATCAATGACTCTATTTTGTGACTCAGCAGACCCCAAGGATACTCCCCGCATCCCATCCACCCACACACTCATTAGGTACATGACTCAAACCTCAGTGTGGAGACTTTAAACAAGCTTCGATGGGACGTGCTTCATAACCAAGACACTTATAACTATGCATTTCCCACAGCTTATTTATCCAATTACATCTTATCCTTTGACAGAATTTTAAAACAGTTATTTTATTTCAAAAGATACCTGAGTAATGATCAAATACACAGCTTGTCAGCTTTTCAATTAATCCTTAATTTTTCATCAACTTACACAGAATCATTATTTGTAATCACATGATGTTCCTTGTAATATATTCTCAAATCTTGAGACATCCCTGCCACCGAAATGACTTATTCTCCTTATTTCTAAGTTATCCTCTGTCTTCTGTCACAATTACTACCAGGATGATGCCATATCCTATATAAAGTGCTCCAGTTAGGTAAAAGGGCTTGGTTTGTATTTCTGCCCCTATGCTTACAACAAATCTGTTTCACTTCTTTCCACAAGGTGGCAAAGGTAAGTAGAGGCCTCAAATCAATGAACCATAAATGTCCTTGTGGCTCCTTTCCCAAATAGTATATCTCTGTTATTCAAACATTCTTAACACGTAAATTATTTGTTTTACATCTATAGTCAGATCTTTCTTAGTTCTTTGAGCTGCTAACCTTTCTTAAACTCCTGGAAACTTATGAAAAGAAGTGTCTCTGTTTCAAATGTTAAATGGGAACATAATTAGCCACTGGTACCCATTGCCATATGTTTTCTTGTCTCTTTCTTTCCAATCTCATGGTTCAATTGCAATTAATGGTTCCTGTTATACATTGAATTACATCCTCCAAAAAGATATGTCCAGGTCCTAACTCCTGGTATCTGTGAATGTGACCTTATTTGGAAAAAGTTTTTTACAGATATAATCAAGTTATTATAAAATGAGGATTAGAGTGAGCACTAACCCAATGCCTTGTTTTCTTTTAAGAGGGAAATTTGGATACAGACTCACAAAGAAGAGAATACCATGTAAAGACAGAGGCATAAATTGAAGTAATGTTTCTACAAGCCAAGAAAGGCCATGGGCTGACAGCAAACACCAGAAACTAGGAGAGAGGCATGGAACAGATACCCACTCAGACTTTCAGAAGGATCCAGCCC
Organism: Pongo abelii; assembly: GCF_028885655.2. Lineage (NCBI taxonomy): Eukaryota > Metazoa > Chordata > Mammalia > Primates > Hominidae > Pongo > Pongo abelii. The sequence goes on from NC_071998.2 coordinate 61,755,271, forward strand.
CACTGACAACTGGATTTCAGACTTGAAGTCTGAAATCCAGTTTATTTATTACAATTTATTTTCTGTGAGAAAATAAATTTCTGTCATTTTCAGCCACTCAGTGTGTAGTCATTTTTTACGGCAGCCCTAGGAAGCCGATAGAGTCCCCTTGTGGTTATTTGAGGCCATGTGACTATTTCTCTCCAACAAGGTAAAATGAAGTACATGTATTATTTGTGGGCAAGAACTGCCAAAGGAAGACCCTCTGGCTTGGGTCTCTAACAACCCGCCATGGATGTGGATACAGAGCATGAGCTAGGGCAAAACCTTTGTTCTTCATAAAGCATTAATATTTAGATTTTCACCACAGTAAAACACAAAATATTCCATTTTTTTTCCAGGGACTATATTATATCCCTTAAAAGAAAAGAATATTTTGAAAAAAAATAAGATTTTTATTAGACAAGTAAAACTTCTATTAAAGTCTGAATGATCTAAACCATTACACTTAGAAAAAGCACACTTCAGGAAAAACAATCTGCAAGCTAGCAAGTAGTTGATTGGGCTTCAATGTGTTCTCATTCCTGAAGGAAATCCCGAATCATGAAACTTCAGGCAATAACCAGCAGGTGGGTCTCTCTGCCACTCTTGACATCAAGCCAAGCAGGTGATCCCACTTAACCAATGGAAACAGCTACTTTTACTGTAGCCCTGTATATCATATGCTTTTAACGGAATTTTTTTTAACTTTTATTTTAAGTTCAGGGGTACATGTGCAGGTTTGTTACATAGGTAAACTTGTGTTATGGGGGTCTGTGGTATGGATTATTTCATCATTCTGGTGTTAAGCCTAGTACCCATTGACTATACTTTCCACTCAATAGGCCCCAATGTGTGTTGTTTCCCTCTGTGCATCCAGGTGTTTAATGGAACCATTTTTGTGTGGTGTCTGTGACCCAGAAAACTCAGAAGTTACTGTCTCTATACTATGAGATTGTAAAATAGAGACATAATTAGGAGGATGGGCCTGAATTCAAACCTCAGCTTCTTTCTATCTTTATGGGGCACATTATTTCACTTAGCTAAGCCTGTGTTTTAACAACTGTAAAAATGGGGATAATAATTTCATTCAGTTACTGTGGAAGTTAAAGGAGATAATCCATGAAAACCGCTGGGGTTGGTATCTGGCCCATAGTAATTTGTCTATTAATGCTAGCAATTGTTATTGTGAAGAGAACTTTTTGACGTAGTAGCACAAAATTGAGAGATTTCTGCCATTTTCTGTTTATTATGCATATCCAGTTCTGAATCTTACTCCCTTGTGTATTCCAGCCCTGAGACCCAGAGAGAGAGATCAGTGAGAGAGCAGGGACCATGACATAATTATATTGTTCACTTGTTTCTGCACTTTTTCCTATTCCCCAAGGCCCTTATTGCATTAAGACCTAGGACAGAAATGTAGAGTGAGTAATCGAGCCCATTTTGACAAAGAGAAATTTGTTTGCAACATAGAATATCATGTAACATGGCTCTTGACAAGTCATGTGGTTGATGGCAGCCTTGAAAAACAAAATAGTGATAAAAGGACAGCAGAGTATGTATAAACAGAGAGCCCACCTGCCAGAAATCTGGCAATTAGAGTCACCCCCAAAACTGTACTTGCTATGGGGGAAAACAATTCTTAAAATAATGAACATACTGCTTAAAAGTTATGTGTTTGACTCATTTTCAAACACTGCAAGCTTTACTCTTCTTGCTGCAGTATCAGTACTTGCTACATGGTGTTATTTCTAAAGAAGCAAAAGGCACTATGTCTAAAGGTACAATTTTATGTCACTTATTATGAAACCAAAGTTGTGATATTTCCTAAAAAGCATGTTCACATTCTTCAAGTGCCATTATCCCAGACAGTGAGGGATGTGTAATGTGATAATGAACCAAAGCTTAGGAGCTCCAAATGCAAAGATAAGCAGACATGTTTTATTGTACTGAAATTTGTAGCAGTTCTCTCCATTGCATACTAAGATAGCAGTACTGTCCCCTCGCTTTGGCAGGAATTTGCATCTATCAGCATTTTCTGGCCCAGTCTCTAATTAACAACAGCATGCATTTTCCAGATGTTTTGCAGGATTTGGGAACACTGTCTGTGGTCATGTCACACACCAAAATTAACTAGCCTTATTTGAAATACAAATCATGCTGTCTGCTCACTGGGATGATATTCTAAGTAGGTCTAACTGCATCATTCTCCAGTGGTATGCTTTCCTTAAAAAAAAAAAAAAAAAAATGCATCTTTTTCTTATCTTTTTTTTTTTTTTCCTCTTCCTTATACAGAGAGATTGAGTCAAATAACTATTCAGTTCCAAAGCTTTTCCTATGAATCTGTTATGAAGGAAAGTGCTTCCAAAAGCACTTGTAAAGCAATATGAAACATGATATTCTATGTTGCAAACAAATTTCTGTTTGTCAAAATGGGCTTGATTGCTCACTCTACATTTCTGTCCCAGGTCTTAATGCAACAAGGGCCTTGGGGAGTAGGAAAAAGTGCAGAAATGAGTGAACAATATGGCAAGAGTACAATATTTATTGTATTTTAAGAGAACACAATAATTTCTCAAAAGAACCTATGTACTGACTAGAATATACCAGTCATTTTATCTTCAATAAATTTGATAAGCTTGGGTTCAGATTTTACTTTTGGCAAAATAGTCTGAAAGCTCAGCAACAGGATATCAACTTATTTTGCTATCAATCATAATCATTCTCAACAGCATCTTATTGTTGATGCTTTTTCTTTTTGGTTTTATCTATAAATAATTCATTCATTAGTAGGATTTAGTGAGGCCAAAGTTATGGATTCAATCCCCACATAGATCTGTTAACTATAAATCAATTGGAAAATCACAGACTTACAAGCTTTTAGAAAATGTGCATCATCTGTCAGGCAAGGCTAAGTAAGATCAACACAATCAGCAATACTGGAAAAACAACTAAGGGAGTCTACCCTATTGATTGGTTAGGGTATAACTTCCAAAAATCTAAGGCTGCAAGCATACCCATTTGCTCAAGCTCTCTGTTCTCTTCACATTAAAGAGGCCATGAGCCTAAATGCCTATCTACAAGCAAGCCCTCTAATAAGATATTTCAAATTTCAAACCCTAAATATAAAGGTGCTGGAAAGTAAAGAAAGAACAGAACATAAGGTGTAGCTAGGAAACTAGAAAGAACAGAAAATGAAGCAAGGTGAAAGGAGGAGTCAACAAAAGTTTTAAAGTTGTGATGTGACATCTATCTTCCACCACCAAGCACTTGATCACGGGGAAGTGGATCAAACTCATAGCTCTGGAAATGTGGTTTTATCCATCTGGTTATCAGGGTTTGTAATGCATAGGTGCTATTATTACCAAAGGGATGAACACATGTAGCCTATAATTTCCAAACTTTCTGTGAGCTGCAATCACATCTCATGGTCTTTTAAAATTTTTATAAAATACATGGTTCTTTACACATCAAAATAAATAAACTGAACATATATGAAGAATTTGGTAATACTTCTTTTGATGATATAGTGCCTCACTGAGTTTTCTGAAATGAAAGCCAAGTATCACTTACCTAAGCACTAAGAACTGGGGTGGGCAAAATTAACTGTAGCAATTGTCCTATACTACCCAAAGAGTGACATTAGGGAAGAAGCATAAAATGTAAAAGAAAAGTCTCAGAGCTTGAATGTGAGGTAATGAATCTGTTGGAATTTGCACAATCTATTCGGTGAAGAGTCAAATAGTGGTTAATAAAGTGAAAGGGGAAATCTCATAAAGTGAGGTGTGTGTGTATGTGTGCATGCATGCATGTGTTCATACATGTGTGCAATATATCTGTAATGACCAAGTATGGCTGCATCCATGAAGAAAGGAAATTTTAAATAGAAGTTACTGAAACCTTCACAGAATATTTAAAATGTGCCTATGTAAATGCCTCCAGTTGACTTAATTCATCTCATTTAAACCAACATAATTTAAACCCATACCTAAGACCTCTGCTATTAACGCACTGCTATTTATTATTCTAAAACATAAACCTACTGCATGTTTTTTTTCAGTTTAATTGCTAGCAACAAATATTATGGTTGCCTCTCCTAATTCTTATTATGCCCATATATTTATCTTTTCCCTGTCTTTTCTTAGTAACTTTCTTGGGTGCATGCTTCCATCTAGGATTTTAATATGTCCCTAGAGCTTCACATTAAGCAGAAAATTTCATTATTTTCAGGAGTCAGGGCAATTCAAATTCTGGGTGTCCTATCTTATCTGTATGATCTTGGGTTTAAGATACTCAAGCTGTCAATCAATTTTCCTAACAATAAAAGGTGAATAATGAGAGTAACTATCCATAAAGTTATTATGTAAATTTAAAGAACGGGATGATCTATATAAAATACTATTATAAGATAAGATGCCTAAGAACAGAGATTTGGGGTTTTGCTTATTGTTACATTCTAGCACCTAGAAGAGTGGCTGGTACTTAGTGGGAATTCAGTGAACATTTATTACATACAAGAGAAAGAATGAACAGTGCTAGAGGAAGAGTGGCTGGCACATAACTACAATTAGTGTTAGTTATTATTTTCATCATTATCATTTATATCATTATCATCCTAATCTTTACTTTCAAGCTGGGTGATCTTAAGATAGGTTAGGTAATCTCAAAGCTCCTACTGGATTACAGAAGGCACTAAGAGATAGTAGCCAATGTCCTAGCCCAAGACTCAGGAGTCAGGAGTCCAGTTCTAATTCAACCACATATAATTATTTGACTTTGAATGAGTCTCTACCATTTTGGTAATCAGGGAACTGATAGAATGGTATTATAAGCATCATAATTTTGTTATAAACATTTCTGAGTACAAGATCATGAAAGCTAAACAACAGATCAAACTTAAGAATTTCAATATGACATGTTAATTGCACCAAAATCAGCTTTAAAATAAGTCAGATATTTCATCACAAGGCACTAGATTAGGTACTATAGTTGGGAATGAAAGAATAACAAAGATGCATTTGATTTCTAATTTTATTCTCATCTCTAAATTGAAAATCACAGTCTAAATATTAAGCATATAAGCTCATGCTGCTCTCATGAGCTTGCAGTTTAGTAGATGATTCATAATAAGGCAGTATCATATACCAGCTCTTAGAGGCAGTCTCTGATTGCACAGCATCAGCTCTCTTTGGAATCAGATAAAACAGTCAATTTGTAGTTATCTGTGCATTCAACTGAATTTTTCTAAACAAGATTTAATGCCCAGAGCACAGCACTATATCATCTAGTAATAATGGTAGAGTTTGCATTAAAATGATCCAGAAAAATAATCAAGAAGGAAGAAGATTGCCAAAATGTTGAATCTGTAGAAGCGAGCTGGTAGACATATGGCAATTCATTATATTATTCTCCCCTTTTGTGTATATTAAAAATTTTTGTAACAATTTTTAATTTGTATTTATTTTCAGATGGACTCTTGCTCTGTGGCCTAGGCTGGAATGCAGTGGCACAATCTCAGCTCACCGCAACCTCCACCTCCTGGGTTCAACTGATTTTCCTGCCTCAGCCTCCCAAGTAGCTGGGATTACAGGTGTGCACCACCACGCCCAGCTAATTTTTGTATTGTTAGTAGAAACAGGGTTTCACCATGTTGGCCAGGCTGGTCTTGAATTCCTGACCTCAGGTGATCCACCCACCTCAGCCTCCCAATCTTCACTATCATCTAGTTCTGAAATGGGTTTTGCGATTTCAAAAACTAATAAATATCTCAGGACACTAAATACTTCTCTGTGCTATTTTGAGAGACCATAGCATAAGAAAAAATTAACTCCCAAAGAGTTATGGGAAAATTAAAGGGACTAGGTGGAGATCAACGGACTAGAATAATGTATCCACACACACAAGTATTTGATGGCAGAGGCTGGTTCATGCTTTGTCCCTGTGGCTGACGAGAACCAAAATTGTTGATTAGAACGTAGTAACTACAGGAGTTTTACATATGAAGGGCTCAGGTATGTCAAGCTGGCTGTAGAGAGAGCAAGGTTTATTCTCCTGCATCTGTGTTCACATGCAAGCTCTCTTTTGGACTAGACTGCATGTTTATTGGTAGTGTCCCCATGGCACTGTCACAGTAATGGAGCAACTTCTGGCATTAATCATGGCTTTTATTGTCTCTAGTGCCTATGAATTATTCTGTATGAAATTGCTCTAAACTTTTCAGTCTACACTACACTGTAATTTCCACCAAAAAGCTGAAACAATTTAAGCTGGATTTATTACAAGATTGAAGGAATAATCAGTTATCCCTGATCAGGTTCAAATATATTTGAAATGAAATCTTGCTTTTTTTTTTTTTTTTTTTTTCAAACCTGCAGTCCAATGGAAGCTAGTGTGTAAAAAGAGATGAAAGAGATTATAGAATCACAGAATGTTCTAGTCGAAGCCCCTTCATTCTGCAAGCCAGAGAACCAAGGCTCAGCTAGGAGGTAATTCAAGATCCCATACTACTTAATCCACATTGGGAAGGCACCTTGGGCTGCTAAATCCCAGCTAATACTCTCTTTACCACACTAATCATGCCCACAGATAAGGCCCCTGAAGGCCACACCTCGAGTATATGAAGGGAATTCAGGCAGGGTTCCTCCATCCCCAGTCTGTCTGTTCCCATATCTTGAACATCTCTCATTCCAGGGGGTTAAGGTTCCTTTATTCAAAAATAGTTGATTGCAAAATCAATTCCCCTGGGAGGAGACGCACCTATAGCCGTTAACTGTCGCCTAGACCTAAGGATACTGACCTCAGAAACAGCAGGGTTGAAAAATAGTCAAAGATGCTCACCTCAGGGCCTTCTTTCAGAAGAGCAAGAAGGGTGTTGGTGCTGGAAGTTGTGAATGAAACAAAGAAAAATTCTGCTTTCTTGACTATTTCCCATGTGGCTGGCCCTGAAGGATACTGTATAGTAAATAGTAAAAGTACACTGTTACTATTATCCAATTAAAGCATATTGCACCAGGGCAGCCAGTATACTTATACACAATAAAAATATAAGAGTTGAAATGAAAGTTTTAAATTAACAACCATCAGAATGATCTTCTCCATTTTATATTATTTCCTGTCTCCATGACTACAGGTAAACCTGAACACAAGCGATAACAATTTTTGTAACTTGTAATTAAATACATTTTCTTCTAAGATAATGAATTAAAGTTTCAAATTAAATAGTATCTGGTAGCTACTAAAGCTGAGAGATTTGGGAACACAGATTATGGCTCTAGCTAATGATTGCATGTAATTTAGTATAAAACTTGTGAAGATAAAGAATAATAATTCCACCTTAGGAATTAAGCTTAGCAGGCATGGGTTTGAAAAAGCCTAGTGGTATTTCATTGGGATTGCTGAACAATATAAAGAGTGATTCTTTCATTTAAAACAAGCAAATGAACCAAGAAAGCAAAATTGTCTTTAGAACAATGCTTTGAAAATAAGAATCCTTACTAATGTTAAAGTTGAGAAAACAGAAATGTTAATTGCATTCATTTTACTGTCTGTACTAATGGTCCTTCATACAATTTTCATATGGCAAAATTTCTGCAAGTGGGCTCTGTTGGAACCCAACAAATTACTACTGAAGAGTTAAGAGTATATTAAGAGAAATGCCCAGTGAAATGAGAAGACATCTGATATTACTCTCAGGTTAATAACACTAGTCTACTATCATTTTCTTGTGTAACTACAGAATTGTTAGTCTTAAGTCATGCCCATACTAGTCAAATAAGAGTTCACCTGCCAAGGGGCCTGGAGTTGTGTGATTTTTTTCCTAAACCAAATTGGGAGATTACAATTACCATTAATTGAGATTACAATTACCATTAAATAGCAGGGGTTAAGATTTGAATTCAAGCCTGTATCATTCCAATGTCATTCTATTTGCATGTCACCATACTGCCCCATCTGGTTTGAATTATATGTTGTTTTATTTCTAACTCAACAAGTTGGTTTTGGTTTCAAACAACTTTTCTGGCTCTATCCACCTATATAAAATACATTTGCCAGAACTAGAAGCTCAGAAGCCCAAAAGAGGTAAAAATGTGCTTTGTAAAATCTCATTTTCTAAGCTAACTCATTCTCACCCATCAAGTCTTAGCTTATACGCACTGCACTTCCTCTGGGAATTCTTCCCGACCCCTGGCCAGGAGGCCCCTGGTACTTTCCTGTAGATCCTGGGCACTACCATAATACATCATACTAGATTTAAGTGCTTGCTTCATGAAGCCTGTCACCTTCCTGGTCCACAAGTTCTGTAAGGGTAGAACCTGAGCCTGGCATAGACCCCACTGTGTCCTCAGGCCTAGCACATAATAAATGTACAAAAATAGTTATGAAATGCATGGCCTAGCACATAAATGTACAAAAATAGTTACAAAATACATGGATTAAATGATACACTAAACTTGAGGTGTTTAAGTTCATTTAGCTTTTGAAAGCTATTTATTAACGCCAACCAGGAAAAATAATAGGACTGGAAAAAACATTCAAGGCTATCTCACAACAGGGTGATGAGAGATCTATATGCATGCAAAAACCAAAACAAGAAAAAGGAAAGCAAATAAAAAGCAGAGCATACAGAAATAAGACAACAATAATAAAAAGAACTGGGCTCTCTCCTTTAAAAAAAAAAATCTTTGTTATTCTTGGGGAAGCCTTAATATTTTTATTCGCCACTGTTAGGATATATCAGTTCTAAAAAATGTTGAAAACGAATTCTTGAACCATTTAAGGAAACTTGAACATTCAAAGATAATATGAGACACGTGCAGTCATTGTTTGGCCATGCCTAATTAAATGGGATACTCTTCTGGACATTTCCAACCACTAATTGGCCAGAGTGAAATGTGCACGTGGTGGGCAGATTACCTCAACATATCTGCCTTCAGCAGTGTCAGGGAGAAAGAGTGATTAAAAGAAGGTCAGCTAATTTGTTTGCTTATCACAGAACCCAACGGGTTATTCCAAATGACTATAAAGAATCATAAATCCTCTTAGAATTTCATGTGAGGCTCAGAGCTAAACTGGGACAAGGAAGTGATTTTTAAAATCTTTGTCAATCCTAGGAGGCAGGAGGTGGTAAGGACTTCGTGGACAAGACAATCAAAGAGTATGTATGCCTACAGCTTGAGAGTAGTATGTCTTATTAAATAAAATGTCGTTTATCATTCTGGGAAGTGACCCAGGGCACTGAAAGTAATGACAGAGAAGTCTACAATTAAGCAAACCAGTAACTGAATCATTAAAGATTTACTGAGACACAAGAATACATCCTTTTTCTTTTTAACTGAATCATCACATGAATGTTCATAAGCATTTGCCTGGGGTAAGGAATCTATTCTTTTCCGGAAAGAAAATAAAATAAGATACAATCTCATTTCTCACTAGAATCTGCTGGTTTTAACAATGTAGACCTACAGACATAAATAAAGACCCGCTTTAAGTCACACCAGGTCAGGAAGGGAAAAAAGGACAAAGAAAAGGTACACGAGGAAATAAGCTAACTGACAAGGATTTAAGCACAGCAAAGCCAATTTCTCTTTTAGTTCAATGTAGACAACAGACAAAGCTTCCTCCACCATTCTGTGACCCCTGACTACCTGGAATAAATGAACAAATGACGCCTACCTACAAACATCCCATTGGCTCATAATAATTGTTTAATATTAAAGCACATAATAGCATGTTTTTGGTGAAGTTCGTCTTCCCACTAAGAAAATCCCAGGCTGCATGTAACGATTATAATGAAAAATTATTTCTCCACCTTTTTATTATTTTCCAATATCCAAGTCTCATATTAAACTGATCTTCATTTTATTTTTCTCATCTTATAAAAATGTTTCCTTTACCTTAATTTCATTCAAGACATCACTTTATCTTAGATTCTGAAAGTTCCCCAAATATAAACATGTAACTGGACTAGCTGTACAGATAGATGGTAACATATGGATTACGATTTTAGAGATCTCAGGTATGTGGCTTAGCAAAAAAACTGTCCCTTGAATAGCTATTTTGTCACCCTCCATTTCTTTAATTAGAATCCCTCCTTATTATATTGGGGGTGTAGAAAGTTGTGGCATGGTATAATGACAGAAGAATTTGGAGCCAAACAAGCCTGGATGATTGTCCATTCCCACCACTTCCTACTTACGTGGCTTTGAGCTCATTATTTAACTTCTAAGCCTCACTTCACTCAACAAATAAGTATATAGCACCTATTGTTCTAAATATAGGCAATACGGAGGCAAACCAAATGAAGTTCATGCTCTCATGGGGCTGCCATTTAGTTGCTATACCAGAATATAAACCAATATACAGATAAATATTTAATAGTATACCCACATGATAAGTGACATGAAACAAAGTGAAATACAAAAGGGGGATAAAGAGAGATGGGGAGGGGTGCATGTTAGGTAGAAACACCTTTCTGAGGTTCCATTTGAGCTCAATAAAATGAGGTGAAGGCTGTTAAAAGAGCTTTTCAGAGATTGGTCATCATAGGAAATTTACAAATATAGTATCTGGTATGGTAATTGCTTAGCACATAGTAACACTCCAAAATAGTACATGAAGTAACTTAAAAATTTGAGTTCATTTCTTTTCTATAATTAAGGCCCAGGTTGTTAAAATACAAATGTGTTATTACCTGTCAAAGAGTACGCACAAGTACATGGGCACCTTTATCCTATTACTGTTTCCTTGCAAGACAGAATAAATGAAGTTAATATGGAAGGAATGACACTTGGTGGGGGTACCTGGGAGTGGGACAGGGAGGTGCGTGGAGCTTGGAATATGCATTGGCCAAGGAAGGGAGAGGCCCTGTTGAGCTCTCAGCAGCCCTGGAGACAGCCAGGGTCTCATGGCTTAAGTACCAAGAGAGATCAAGGTGGAAAGAGGGGACGAGAAAGAGGAAAATATGAGTCTCCACACCTAAGCTACCTACAGAACCAGTTTGCCTAGGACTTAACCTCGTAGGGCCACTATAATTATCTTTGTATTTTAAGGACACATTCAGTTGCTGTCTGAAAGTATTATCTTCCCAAGACATCAATCTCCTGCTAATAATTTGTTTTGTAGGGCAGTGGCTCATGGGAAGAGCTTCTGTTCGTACAATTAAAATATATATACATTTTTTTTATTACATGACAGCTAGACCTAAAATAAATTCAGTAATTTCAATGCAGATTACTATTTTTACTCTTTGCTATTTCAATGCAGATTACTATTTTTACTATTTACTAACTACTATTAGAGATTATTATCTCTAATAGATAAAATTTGGCAGGAGTAAATCTGCACATTCAGAAATTTACAAATTCAAATGGATTTCTTATAGAAATCTTATAGATAAGATTTCACCAACTGAAAGAAGTTGAAGATTTTTATAGAGCAAATGAGTATTTAATTGTTTTTAAAAGTGTCAGGTAGATAGAGGCATTAACTTGTATTATGATGAATAGAATAACAATTACAGGAGGTTTTTGTTTTTAAGGAACTGTCTTGTTCCAACAAGAGGATAAACATAACAAAATGATTTTAAAGAAAACATTCAATGCAATCTCAGAATCCAATTTCCTTCCTTAAGAGTCTGAATAATTGAGAGATACTGGCAATGCTTTACCCCAAGCTAAGAGGACATTTTGAAAAGAATGTATACGAATGATCAAGAGCAACCATGTATTTGATCAATATGATCAAGACCATGAATGCTCAAAAGAGACCAAACGTATTTTGGGAAGTCTATCATAATAACAGCTGACACCCTGGAATGTCTGCCTCTGTCCCAGACACTAGGTCTAAGGCTATTAATCTTCAGGAGAACTCAATGAGTTCTCCATTTTGTAGTTAGGGAAATGGAGATTTGTTGGTTCACCGAGTCTAAATTCGCCTGTAAAAGGCAAGTTTGTAAATATAACAGTTTGTGCATTTTTTTCTTTTTAATTTTCTTTTGATTGGAAATAAGGTCATGTAGCAGAAAAAGAATATTACACGAGGACAAAAAAGATCTGAGCTGTGGTTATGATTTCACCATTTAGTAACCAATCTCTCCAAGTCTGTTTTCTCACCCAAAAAGATCTAGTCCAGGTTCTAAGCTCATTGAAACCATCAAATAAGAGGATGGTTATTTGAGGATGCATTAAAGCAAAAGTGCTCTGTAAACTAAAGAGAACAAGGTATGAGGAATTAGCAATTTCCCCCATGTTAGTAAGTTACTGGAAGAATCTCCATGGGAAAGTTACCACCTCTCTTGAGAAACAGGATATGCAGCTAATTTCTGGACAGGCATATGTTGCTTTTTGCCCTCCTAACAGTTATTTTCTCCTATTTCAAATGTCTTAAATTGCTGATCTTTCAACTTGCTGTCTTAGTATCTTCCTAAGTATTTGTGTATGTGTGTGTGTGTGTGTGTATATATATCATATATATGCACATATATGTGCACACACACATATATATGAGTGTATGTGCACACACACACACACACATTAGGTTCACTGACTAAAGAAGTTTCAGTAACCAGGGTTACACCTAAACATCTGAAGAAGGGACCAAGATTTTTTTTTTAGATGTGCCACAGTGACCTTAAAATAAATTCTTTCTTTGCTAAAATGTGATGAGACTCCTAATGGTACCATTCCCTCTGATTGTGAGTAAAACTGTAGAAGTTGATTTGACCATCTGATTACTTGTTTGACAGCTGCAGAGTTTATCCATTAGCCCAGGGAAGCTACTGCAACCCTGAATCTTTCACTAACAAACAGTGATTGGAAAATTCTCAGGCAGCTGGCTAAACTCCAGGCCTGAATTTCCATGTGAATCGTACTGACAGCAAGGAAGCTTTTATCTCAAGGCCTCAAGGGAGAAAAAGTTCAGCCAACAAACTTTTCGTGTACCAAGGGAATAGAACAGTGCCTCACCCAGTAGTTGGAAAGGCCCCTAAGTCTATCTTGTTCAATCCTATTTGCCAAGCAGAGATCAGAAGAGCTAGCATATAAAAAGTGATCTGAAAAAAACATTGAATGAATGAATGACCTGCAATAAAATTAGGCATTCTACTCAGTACAGAGCTCCTGAAACTCAATAAATTGAGTCTGAGAAAAAAATTTTTAAAGAGGAAAAAAGACAGAAATTTTATGGCTAGAGTCTCATCGTCATGCCAGGAAAATTCAGAAGTAATATATAAATGTGTTTGTCACTATCTATGCCATGACTTGTTCCAAAAAGGCTTAAAGACACAAACCATAGGATTTTTTGCAATTCTCAATATGCTATAAGTTCTTCTATATGTCCTGAAGTTTCTTCCTCAATAGCATTCATCAAACCACATATTGTTTGTAACTTACTACAATGCGTAGCATATTTACATTACATATAGAAGACATGGTCTGCATCTTTCGCAAGCATATACTTGTTAAGAGATGCCAGAAAGTATATACATGTGGCCCTATGTACTTTAAACTACATTCCTGATCTGCTAGCCTGCTTTCTCTTTTTTCTTTTTCTCTTCACTTTCACTTTCCTTTTCCCTTTTTTTTTTTTTTGGAAAGGAAAAAAATTATTAGCTAAGTTTGTTGGTTGATTTTAGCTCACTAGTTAACTGGCTATCTAGATAATGCCTACTTCAACAGCCACTTCATATGATCTAGTAGTAGCCAGAGAATGATAATCTATATAACCATATTTATAACCATATCCTCACCTAAATAAATTTTTTTTAGTTTCATATTTGTAGACTGAGGTAGTATTCACCAAAAATCTACAGTCCTTTACAAAAGTGAAATGAGGAGGGTCAAAGCAGATTTTTCTCTTACCCTTTAATTCCTAGGATCTTAAAATGAGAGAAAATTTAAAGCTAAAAGAAGGTTAAGAATCACAAGTTCAACTTATTCACTAATTGAAGCCCTTTCATTATAAGGAAATCAATCCACCATGGCACAACAGAATAAAGTCATAGTTGCTGGTCACACCTAACAAGTGCTTTGGAAAAACTTAAGGGCATATGACACAGTATGAGAGTTATAAAGTCAACTCCCACTTCATGTGTGCTAAGTCCAGACCGAAGTGTCATTTCAGTGAAGCACTCCATTGTTTTAAGCATAATCTTTGTTTCAGAAATTGCCCCATTTCCTCCTCCCCCTAATAAAAACAACAACAACAACAAGAAAAAAAAAAAAAAACCCTCTGGGCCTATAGTGAAGCCTGAAAAGTCATATTAGTACCCTTCAATAATTTGCACCAAAAAGTTGCACTCATAATTTCAAGCCCAGGAAAGAGAAAAACAGCCTAATTATCATATAAATTCTAAAGCTACATTCAGTTTGGTGTTATCAACCAAAAATAAAATTCTAAGACCTCCAACCATCTGAATGGAGTCCTCCTTTTGGCCAAGGGCATTTCAAAGCTAACCTGAGAAAACTAATTCAGGCCATGATGGGAAGGGGGAGCCAGATATGCCTCATTATACCCTCCTCCCTTTTGTAATTACTGATAGAACAGACTCTGATAGGAAACCTTTACAATCTATTCTCTCTGAAGCCTGCTACCTGGAGGCTTCATCTGCATGATAAAACCTTAGTCTCTACAATCACTTATTGTAACCCAGACATTCCTTTCTATTGATAGTAATTCTTTCAACCAATTGCCAATCAGAAAATTTTTACATCTACCTATGACCCAGAGAAGCCTCTGTTTCAAGTTGTCCCACCTTTCTGGACCAAACCAATGTATGTCTTACATATACTGATTGATTTCTCCTATCTCCCTAAAATGTATAAAACCAAGCTGTACCCTGACCATCTTGGGCATGTGTCACCAGGACCTGAGACTCTGTCATGGGTGCATCCTTAACTTTGGCAAAATAAACTTTCTAAATTGATTGAGACCTGTCTCAGATACTTCTGGGTTCCCATTATGATAGTACAAATCAATGTTAATCACATTTTTAAAAATAAGGCATAACATATATTAAAATGGTAGCTTAAAAATCTCATATATGCTATTTTATACATGTATTGTTTTGAGAGTATTTACAAGTTCCTCACAGGAAACTGTAAAATATACTCTATGTATTTATATGAATAACCATTTATCAATTTCTAAATTCTTATCACTTTACCTTGTTGTAGGGATTTTCTAATTTTTCTGCCTAACAATGATGTGAATCTTCATTATAGGCATTGCATGTTATATGTTAAAAATATAGTGATACCAGATTTAGAATCAAAATTGTGGATTGCTTTTAATTATACTAATGAGAGAACTTTTTCTTACTCTACAAATGCTAAAATGGCATATTAATTCTACTGCCTCTTAAAAATTGTTAAACCATCCTTTGATATGTAGAAATATAGGATAACAGGCCAGGAGCGGGGGCTCACGCCTGTAATCCCAGCACTTTGGGAGGCTGAGGCAGGCAGATCACGAGGTCAGGAGATTGAGACCATCCTGGCTAACACGGTGAAACCCCATCTCTACTAAAAATACAAAAAAATTAGCCAGGTGTGGTGGTGGGTGCCTGTAGTCCCAGCTACTTGGGAGGCTGAGGCAGGAGAATGGTGTGAACCCGGGAGGCAGAGCTTTCAGTGAGCGCCACTGCACTCCAGCCAGGGCAACAGAGCAGGACTCCATCTCAAAAAAAAAAAAAAAAAAAGAAATACAGGATAACAACTGAACAATTACTGTTATTGCTCCTAGAGTGTTCAACATATGACATTATTTTTGTCTTTTGGGGCTGAAAGTTTCACTTAATTAGTAAAATTTAAATAGGTTTCAGACTATATATTAATTGTATCAATATTTTTCTAAACCTCAAAACACTGAGAAAATTCCTTTCTCATCAACTATAAATTATATTTGATTAGCACCCTAAGCAGAGCTCCAAGTAGTCACCAATTTCAATGTCAGGCTAAGATGAGCTTCTTCTATTACTGAAGGTATATTGGTATTAAGGTTTTACAATAATTAGTAAATCAAAATAGGGTAATGCCTAATATGTAGCATTTTATAACGCTTTTTTAATATAATAAATATCTCTAGCCTTAATATAGTTGCATGTAACAGCTTTAATGATTTACTAGTCTGAAATGTTTGCTTTAACACTTAAGTTCATCTAGCATTAGGTATATCTCCCAATGCTATCCCTCTCCCCTCCCCCCACCCCACAAGAGACCCCGAAGTGTGATGTTCTCCTTCCTGTGTCCATGTGTTCTCATTGTTCAATTCCCACCTATGAGTGAGAATATGCGGTGTTTGGTTTTTTGTTCTTGCGATAGTTTACTGAGAATGATGATTTCCAATTTCATCCATGTCCCTACAAAGGACGTGAACTCATCATTTTTTATGGCTGCATAGTATGATGACGAGTTGGTGCGTGCAGCGCACCAGCATGGCACATGTATACATATGTAACTAACCTGCACGTTGCGCACAAGTACCATAGAGCCTAAAGTATAATAATAATAATAATAATAATAATAATTTAAAACAAACAAACAAACAAAAAAACACTTAAGTTTAGGTGAAAAAATAAAATGTTTTGGCTTTGGTTCATTTAAAAAAGCAAATCTTTATGATCCAAAACAAAACGAAATCTTTTTGATTCATACCAGAACAACTAGACAAACACTAATAAGTAAATCTGAGAACTTGTAATAAATATTGGATTCAGTTGAACTCACTTAATTTCAACAAATAAAAATATTAAGTAGAAAGGAAATGTGTGACGAATATAAAAATCCCCCAAATAAACATGGATCAAAGAAGAAATCACAATGGAAAGTAGAAAATAGTGAACTGAATGATCATAAAAATAAGACATGTAGCATGCAGAAAATGCCATGCTTAGAAGATAGTCTTATATACATATACTGCAAAAGAATAACTGAGATCAGTAATCTTACTAGCTATTTTAAGAATTTAGAAAAAGAACCACAAAACTTCAAAAAAGCAGAAGGAAAGAAATAAAATTAAGAGCAGAGAACACAGATGCCCAAAATAGGTGACAAGTTTATAATAAGAGAAATAAACAATGAAATGTGTTTATCTGAGAGGACTAATAAAATTCCTAGTAATGCTGATGGAGGCGAAAAAAGAGGGAAAATACTAATTGGAATGCCAGAAGTTTTTAAAGGACTAATACTCTACATATTAAAAAATAAGAGGATATAAGAAACTTTATGACAATGCACTTGAAAATATAAATAAAATGAACATGTTTCTAAAGAATCAAAACTTAGAGATATTGAACAAAAATAGTGACTAATAAATCTATATCTAGGTGTGTAGTAAATGCAAAGGAGGCTGAAGGGAACTTCTGATTTGCTGAGAATGGTCCATTTTTTATTTTTTGACACAGAGTCTCATTCTGTCGCCAGGCTGGAGTGCAGTGGCACGATTTCAGCTCACTGCAACCTCCGCCTCCCAGGTTCAAGTGATTCTCCTGGGCCTGGTGCCCACCTTGGCCTCCCAAAGTGCTGGGATTACAAGCGTGAGCCACCGCGCCCAGCCAGGAACAGTCAATTTATCAATCAGGGTTATGGTTGACTAGGTGTGTTTACTTTGTAAATATCATCACTTTTAATTTGTGTACTTCTTTGCATGCACAGGCAATACACCATTTTATTGCACTTCACTTTATTGTGCTTCATGGACAATGTGCTTTTCACAGATTCAAGATTTTGGCAAACCTGTGTCAAAGTCCAGCAGCTCTTTTTTTCCCAACAACATGTGCTCACTTCATGTCTGTGTCTCTCATTTTGGTAATTCTTACAGTAGTTCAAACTTTCTTATTAATATTATCATACCTGTTATGGTGATCTGTGATCACTGATCTTTGATGTTACTATTGTAATGGTTTTGGTGTGCCACAAACCATACCCACATAACATGATGAAGTTAATTGATAAATTCGTGTGTTCTGACTGCTTCATCTATCAGCCATTCCTGTTTCTCTTCCATCCTGTTTCTTTCCCTCTCCGTGGGCCTGTCTATTCCCTGAGACAAAACAATATTGAAATTAGACCAACTAATAACTCAACAATGACCTGTAGGTGTTCAAGTGAAGAGTCTCACATCTCTCACTTTAAATAAAAAACTAGAAATAATTAAGCTTAGTGACAATGGCATGGCAAAAGCTAAGATAGGCCAAAAGCTAGGCCTCCTGGCCAGTTAGCCAAGTTGTAAATATAAAGGAAAAGTTCTTGAAAAAAAATTAAAAGTACTACTACAGTGAACACACAAATAATAAGAAAGCAAAACAGCCTTGTTGCTGATATGGAGAAAGTTTTAGTGGTCTGGATAGAAAAAAAAAAAAAAATCAAACCAGTCACAACATTCCCTTAGGCCAAAGCCTCATCTAGAACACGGCCCTAACTCTCTTCAATTCTATAAAGTCTGAGGTTAGGGAGATGCAGAAGAATAGTTTGAAGCTAGCAGAAGTTATTTCTTTAGATTAAAGGAAAGAAGCCATCTCCGTAACATAAAATTACAAGGTGAAAGAGCAAGTGCCAATGTAAAAGCTGCAACAAGTTATTCAGAGATCTAGATAAAATAATTGAGGAAGATGGCCACACTAAACAACATATTTCCAATGCAGGCAAAACAGCCTTCTATTGGAAGAAGACCACCTAGGACTTTCATAGCTAGAGCAGAGAAGTCAATTCTTCAAAGTTTCAAAAGACTGGCTGACTCTTGTTAGGGGCTCACACAGCTGATGACTTTAACTTGAAGTCAGTGCTTATTTGCCATTCTAAAAATCCTAGGATGCTTAAGAATTATACTAAATCTACTCTGCCTGTGTTTTACATGTGGAAAAACAAAGCCTGGGCGGCAGTACATCTGTTTACAGAATGGTTTACTGAATATTTTAAACCCACTGAGACCTACTTCTGAGAAAAAAAACAAAAAAGACTCATTTCAATTATCACTGCTCATTAACAATGCACCTGGTCACTCAAGAGCTCTGATGGAGATGTACACGGAGTTGAATGTTGTTTTCATGCCTGCTGACACAACATACATTCTGCAGCCCATGGATCAAGGAGGAATCTTGACTTTCAAATCTTATTATTGAAGGAATACATTTTTTAAGTCTATAACTGCCACAGATTGTGATTTTTCTGATGGATTTGGGCAAAGTATATTAAGATCCTTTGGAAAGGATCCACCATTCTAGATGCCACTAAGAGCATTCATGATTAATGGGAGGAGGTAAATATAGCAACATTAACAAGAGTTTGGAAGAAGTTGATTACAACTATAATAGATGACTTTGAGAGGTTTAAAGCATCAGTGGAGGAAGTAACTACAGATGTAGTAGAATAGCAAGAGAACTAGAATGAGAAGTGGAGCTTGATGATGTGACTGAATTGCTGCAGTTTCATAAAATTTGAATAGATAAGGAATTGCTTCTTATTGATGCGCAAAAGAGAGTGATTTCTTGAGATGGAATCTACTCCTGAGGAAGATGCTGTGAACACTGTTGAAATGATAACAAAGTCTATAAACTTATTGGTAAAGCAGAGGCAGGGTTTAGGAGGATTGACTGATTTTGAAAGTTCTACTGTGGGTAGAATGCTATCTAACAGCATCATACGCCATAGAGCAATCTTTGGTGGAAGAGTCAATCATTTTGAAAAAAATTCATTCTTGTCTTTTGTTTTTGTTTTTTCTCCAACTTTTAAGTTCTGGGGTACATGTGCAGGATGTACAAGTTTGTTACACAGTAAACTATTTGCTGCACAGATCCTCTCATCACCTAGGTATCAAGGCCAGCATGAGCTATTCTCCCTGATGCTCTCCCCTCCCACATCCCCCCTACAGGTGCCCAGTGTGTGTTGCTCCCCGCCATGTGTCCATGTGTTCCATCAATCAGCTCCCACTGATACATGAGAGTATGTGGCATTTGGTTTTCTGTTACTGCATTAGTTTGCTGAGAATAATGGCTTCCAACTCCATCCATGTCCCTGCAAAGGACATGTTCTCATTCCTTTTTTATGGCTGCACAGTATTCCATTATGTATATGTATTAATACCACAATTTCTTTTTATTTTATTATTATTACACTTTAAGTTTTAGGGTACATGTGCACAATGTGCAGGTTAGTTACATATGTATACATATGCCATGCTGGTGTGCTGCACCCATTAACTCGTCATTTAGCATTAGGTATATCTCCTAATGCTATCCCTCCACCCTCCCCCTCCCCCAACCCCACAACAGTCCCTAGAGTGTGATGTTCCCCTTCCTGTGTCCATGTGTTTTCATTGTTCAATTCCCACATATGAGTGAGAACATGCAGTGTTTGGTTTTCTGTCCTTGCAATAGTTTACTGAGAATGATGATTTCTACTTTCATCCATGTCCCTACAAAGGACATGAACTCATCATTTTTTATGGCTGCATAGTATTCCATGGTGTATATGTGCCACATTTTCTTAATCTAGTCTATTACTGTTGGACATTTGGGTTGGTTCCAAGTCTTTGCTCTTGCGAATAGTGCCACAATAAACATACACGTGCAGGTGTCTTTATAGCAGCATGATTTATAGTCCTTTGGGTATATACCCAGTAATGGGATGGCTGGGTCAAATGTTATTTCTAGTTCTAGATCCCTGAGGAACCGCCACACTGACTTCCACAATGGTTAAACTAGTTTACAGTCCCACCAACAGTGTAAAAGTGTTCCTATTTCTCCACATCCTCTCCAGCACCTGTTGTTTCCTGACTTTTTAATGATTGCCATTCTAACTGGTGTGAGATGGTATTTCATTGTGGTTTTGATTTGCATTTCTCTGATGGCCAGTGATGGTGAGCATTTTTTCATGCGTCTGATGCCTGCATAAATGTCTTCTTTTGAGAAGTGTCTGTTCATGTCCTTTGCCCACTTTTTGATGGGGTTGTTTGTTTTTTTCTTGTAAATTTGTTTGAGTTCATTGTAGATTCTGATTAGCCCTTTGTCAGATGAGTACGTTGTGAAAATTTTCTCCCATTTTGTAGGTTGCCTGTTCACTCTGATGGTGGTTTCTTTTGCTGTGCAGAAGCTCTTTAGTTTAATTAGATCCCATTTGTCAATTTTGGCTTTTGTTGGCATTGCTTTTGGTGTTTTAGACATGAAGTCCTTGCCCATGCCTATGTCCTGAACGGTAATGCCTAGGTTTTCTTCTTGGGTTTTTATGGTTTTAGGTCTAATGTTTAAGTCTTTAATCCATCTTGAATTAATTTTTGTATAAGGTGTAAGGAAGGGATCCAGTTTCAGCTTTCTACATATGACTAGCCAGTTTCAAAGCAGTGTGTAGAGGGAAATTTATAGCACTAAATGCCCACAAGAGAAAGCAGGAAAGATCCAAAATTGACACCCTAACATCACAATTAAAACAACTAGAAAAGCAAGAGCAAACACATTCAAAAGATAGCAGAAGGCAAGAAATAACTAACATCAGAGCAGAACTGAAGGAAATAGAGACACAAAAAACCCTTCAAAAAATTAATGAATCCAGGAGCTGGTTTTTTGAAAGGATCAACAAAATTGATAGACTGCTAGCGAGACTAATAAAGAAGAAAAGAGAGAAGAATCAAATAGATGCGATAAAAAATGATAAAGGGGATATCACCACCAATCCCACAGAAATACAAACTACCATCAGAGAATACTACAAACACCTCTATGCAAATAAACTAGAAAATCTAGAAGAAATGGATAAATTCCTCGACACATGCACTCTCCCAAGACTAAACCAGGAAGAAGATGACTCTCTGAATAGACCAATAACAGGCTCTGAAATTGTGGCAATAATCAATAGCTTACCAACCAAAAAGAGTCCAGGACCAGATGGATTCACAGCCGAATTGTACCAGAGGTACAAGGAGGAACTGGTACCATTCCTTCTGAAACTATTCCAATCAATAGAAAAAGAGGGAATCCTCCCTAACTCATTTTATGAGGCCAGCATCATCCTGATACCAAAGCCAGACAGAGACACAACCAAAAAAGAGAATTTTAGACCAATATCCTTGATGACCATTGATGCAAAAATCCTCAATAAAATACTGGCAAACTGAATCCAGCAGCACATCAAAAAGCTCATCCATCATGATCAAGTGGGCTTCATCCCTGGGATGCAAGGCTGGTTCAATATACGCAAATCAATAAATGTAATCCAGCATATAAACAGAACCAAAGACAAAAACCACATGATTATCTCAATAGATGCAGAAAAGGCCTTTGACAAAATTCAACCTTTCATGCTAAAAACTCTCAAGAAATTAGGTATTGATGGGACGTATCTCAAAATAATCAGAGCTATCTATGACAATCCCACAGCCAATATACTGAATGGGCAAAAACTGGAAGCATTCCCTTTGAAAACTGGCACAAGACAGGGATGCCCTCTCTCACCACTCCTATTCAACATAGTGTTGGAAGTTCTGGCCAGGGCAATTAGGCAGGAGAAGGAAATCAAGGGTATTCAATTAGGAAAAGAGGGAGTCAAATTGTCCCTGTTTGCAGATGACATGATTGTATATCTAGAAAACCCCATTGTCTCAGCCCAAAATCTTCTTAAGCTGATAAGCAACTTCAGCAAAGTCTCAGGATACAAAATCAATGTACAAAAATCACAAGCATTCTTATGCACCAATAACAGACAAACAGAGAGCCAAATCATGAGTGAACTCTCATTCACAATTGCTTCAAAGAGAATAAAATACCTAGGAATCCAACTTACAAGGGACGTGAAGGACCTCTTCAAGGAGAACTACAAACCACTGCTCAATGAAATAAAACAGGATACAAACAAATGGAAGAACATTCCATGCTCATGGGTAGGAAGAATCAATATTGTGAAAACGGCCATATTGCCGAAGGTAATTTATAGATTCAATGCCATCCCCATCAAGCTACCAATGACTTTCTTCACAGAATTGGAAAAAAACTACTTTAAAGTTCATATGGAACCAAAAAAGAGCCCGCATCGCCAAGTCAATCCTAAGCCAAAAGAACAAAACTGGAGGCATCACGCTACCTGACTTCAAGCTATACTACAAGGCTACAGTAACAAAAACAGCATGGTACTGGTACCAAAATAGAGATATAGATCAATGGAACAGAACAGAGCCCTCAGAAATAATGCCACATATCTACAACTATCTGATCTTTAACAAACCTGAGAAAAACAAGCAATGGGGAAAGGATTCCCTATTTAATAAATGGTGCTGGGAAAACTGGCTAGCCATATATAGAATACCACAATTTCTTTATCCAGTCTATCACTGATGGGCACTTAGGATGATTCCATGACTTTGCTATTGTAAATAGTGCTTCAATGAACATACGCATGCATATATCTTTATGACTATTATTTATATTCCTTTGGGTATATACCCAGTAATGGAATTGCTGGGCCAAATGGTATTTCTGCCTCCACATCTTTCAGGAATCACCACATTGTCTTCCACAATGGCTGAACTAATTTACACTCCCACCAACAGTGTAAAGGCATTCCTTTTTCTCTGCAACTTCACCAGCATCTGTTTTTGGCTTTTTGTTGTTGTTGTTGTTGATGTTACTTTTTATTAATAGTCATTCTGACTGGCATGAGATGGTATCTCATTGTGGTTTTAATTTGCATTTCTGTAATAATCAGTGACGTTGAGCTTTTTACCATATGCTTGTGGGCCACATGTATGTCTTCTTTTGAGAAGTGCCTGTTCATGTTCTTTGCCCACTTTTTAATGAGGATCATTTCACACATAACAATATTAACCTTAAATGTAAATGGGCTAAATACCCCAATTAAAAGACACCAAATGGCAAGCTGGGTAAAGGGTCAAGACCCATTGGTATGCTATCTTCAAGAGACCCAACACATTACATAATCATATGTAATCAATATTTACCTCTATCATATGATAGAAGTAAAACACTCTTCAGCAAATGCAAAAGAACTGAAATAATAAACAGTCTGTCAGACAACAGCACAATCAAATTAGAACTCAAGACTAAGATATTCACTCAAAACCACACAACTACATGGGAATTGAACAACCTGCTGCTGAATGACTCTTGGGTAAACAATGAAATTAAGGCAGAAATCAAGAAGTTATTTGAAACTAATGAGAACACAGACACAATGTACCAGAGTCTCTGGGATGTGGCTAAAGCAGTGTTAAGTGGGAAATTTATAGCATGACATGCCCACATGAGAAAGCTAGAACGATCTCAGGTTAACAACCTAACATCTCAACTAAAAGAAACATAGAACCAAGAGCCAACAAACCCCTATGCTAGCAGAAGACAAGAAATAACCAAGATCAGAGCTGAAGTGAAGGAAATAGAGACATGAAAAACCCTTAAAAAAAAAAAAATCAACGAATCCAGGAGGTGGTTTTTTGAAAAAAATTACAAAATAGACTACTAGCTAGATTAATAAAGAACAAAAGAGAGAAGAATCAAATAAACACAATCAGAACTGATAAGGGGGATATCACCACTGACCCCACAGAAATACAAAGAACCATTAGAGAAAACTATACAAACCTCTATGCACATAAACTAGAAAATCTTGAAGAAATGAATAAATTCCTAGACACATACACCCTCCCATGACTGAACTAGGAAGAACTGAATCTCTGAATAGACCAATAACAAGTTCTGAAACTGAGGCAGTAATGAATAGCCTACCAAGCAAAAAAAGCCCAGGACCAGACAGATTCACAGCTGAATTCTACCAGAGGTACAAAGAAGAGCTGGTACCATTTCTACTAAAATTAGAAAAAAAAAAAATTGAAAAGGAGGGAGTCTTCCCTTACTCATTTTATAAAGCCAGCATCATCCTGATACCAAAACCTGGCAGAGATACAACAAAAAAGCAAACTTCAGGCCAATATCCTTGATGAACATTGATGCAAAAATCCCCACTAAAATACTGGAAACTGAATCCAGCAGCACATCAAAAAGCTTATCCACCACAATCAAGTTGACTTGATATCGGTGATGTAAAGTTGGTTCAACATACACAAATCAACGTGATTCATCACATAAACAGAACTAAAGACAAAAAGCACGATAATCTCTACAGATGCAGAAATGGCCTTGAATAAAATTCAACATCCCTTCACGTTAAAAACTCTCAAAGGCCAGGCGCAGCGGCTCACGCCTGTAATCCTCACATTTTGGAAGGCTGAGGCCGGCAGATCACCTGAGGTCAGGAGTTCAAGACCAGCCTGGCCAACGGTGAAACCCCATCTCTACTAAAAATACAAAAATTAGCCAGGTGTGGTGGCACGTGCCTGTAATCCCAGCTACCTGGGAGGCTGAGGCAGGAGAACTGCTGGAACCCAGGAGGCAGAGGCTGCAGTGAGACAAGATCATGCCGCTGCACTCCAGTCTAGGCAACAGAATGAGACTCCATGTTAAAAACAAAAAACAAAAACAACAACAACAAAAAAAACTCTCAAACTATGTATTAAGAGATTATACCTCAAAGTAAGAAGAAGCATATATGACAAACCCATGGCCAATATCCTACTGAATGGACAAAAGCTGGAAGCATTTCCCTTGAGAACCAGCACAAGACAAGGATACCCTCTCTCACCACTCCTATTTAACATACTATTGGAAGTTCTGGCCAGGGCAATCAGGCAAGAGAAAGAAATAAAGCGTATTCAAATAGGAAGAGAGGAAGTCAAATCGTCATTGTTTGCAGGTGACATGATCCTATATCTAGAAAACCCCACTGTCTCAGCCCAAAAGCTCCTTAAGCTGATAAGCAACTTCAGCAAAGTCTCAGGATGTAAAATTAATGTGCGGAAATTGCTAGCATTCCTATACATCAACAACAGACAATCAGACCCAAATCATGAATGAACTCCCATTCACAATTGCTACAAAAAGAATAGAATACCTAGGAATATAGATAACAAGGGAAGTGAAGGACCTCTTCAAGAACTCCAAACCACTACTCAAAGAAATCAGAGAGGACAAAAACAAATGGAAAAACATTCCATGCTCATGAATAGGAAGAATCAATATAATGGACATGGCCATACTGCCCAAAGTAATATATAGATTCCATGCATTCCCATTAAACTGCCAGTCACATTCTTCACAGAACTAGAAAAAACTATTTTAATATTCATATGGAACCAAAAAAGAGCCCAAATAGCTAAAACAATCCTAAACAAAAAGAACAAAGCTGGAGGTATCATGCTACCCAACTTCAAACTATACTGCAAAGCTACAGTAACCAAAACAGCATGGCACTGGTACAAGGACACATAGACCATTGGAACAGAATAGAGAACTCAGAAATAAGACCACATATCTACAACCAGCTGATCTTCGACAAATCTGGCAGAAACAAGTAATGGTTTCAGAAAGGACTCCCTATTTAATAAATGATACTGGGAGAACTGGCTAGCCAAAGCAGATAACTGAAACTGGACCCCTTCCTTACACCATATACAGGAATTAACTCAAGATGGATTAAAGACTTAAATCTAAAACTCAAAACTATAAAAACCCTAGAAGAAAATCGAGGCAATATCATTCAGGACATAGGCATGGGCAAAGATTTCATGATGAAACATCTAAAGCAATTGCAACAGAAGCAAAAATTGACAAATAGAATCTAAACAAAAGAGCTTCAGCATAGCAGAAGAAACTATCATCAGAGTAAACAGACAACCTACAGAATGGGAGAAAGATTTTGCAAATTACCCATCTGACAAAGTTCTAATATCCAGAATCTACAAGGAACTTAAATTTCCAAGAAAAGAAACATTCTTGTCCTATTATAAGAAATTGCTACAGTCATCCCAACCTTCAGCCACCACCGTCTTGATCAGCCAGCAGCTATCAACATTGAGGCAAGACCCTCCACCAGTAAAAAGATTACAACTCACCAATGGCTCAGATTGTTAACACTTTATTGCTAAAAAATGCTTTTAAATTAAGGTATATACATTGTTTTTTAGACATATTATTGCATACATAATACACTACAGTGTAGTGTAAACATAACACTTATATGTACTGGGAATCTAAAAGATTTGTGTAACTATTGCAGTAGTCTGGAACTGAACCTACAATATTTCCAAGGTATATCTGTGTATTATACTGTAATAAAACATATCTTTGATAAAATTAAATGATGCATTTAGATACTGCCTGACAAGACTATAATCTGTTTCCTTAAGCAAACAGATCATAATTTCTAATTTGGGTGGTGAGGAGGTGGGGTGATATTGCAAATTTTGCTGAATTAACTGTAAGAAGTCACAAAAAATGATGATATATAAAAGTCCATTTCTTCTAAGAAATGGACTAGAAGAAACGGAATTTTATATCTCATCATTTTTATTTAGGTTTAAAGAATATCAGACAAGATATAACACAGATTTAAGAATTTTAAGGCAAATTCTTGTAATTTTGAAGAAACAATTTTCCCTTGCAAGTGATTTACATGAATATTTTAATAGAATAAGATTATAAATATATATCATTGCATTCATAATTATCAGTAAATGGATATATAACTCCTCAAGTAATTTTTCAGGAGTTCTATATTTGTAACCATGTATAAAGTAATGCCTTAATATCTTTCTTTCCTAGTTAGTATAATAGAATATAAATATTCTATTTCATCCAATTTGTTAGGAATAGGTAAATGAGTATAAAATTAACAGTGTCTGGCACATGGTAGGGGTTCAATAACTGTTATCTGTTTATCATCATTATCATCCTGATCAATACAGTCATAATTATTCTTTTTATCTAAGTTAAATGTATATTTTCAGGTTCTATTCATCAAAAATAGGTAATATGATTTATATTCAATTATATTCTAATTTAATAACATACTGAGAAAACTGAAAATTTGGAAATTTCTATTCACAAATACACAGTGAAGCATGGATTAAAAATATATTTAGATCTCCACTTAATATTTAAGTTGAATTTTTAAGTGTTCTCTATTTTTTATACTAATCATAAAATTTAATTTTCAACTCTCATGCTGCACATTACATTCTCTGGAAGAATAGAATTTGAAATTCAAAAAACTATACAAATTACATTGATACTAATAGCCACCAATTATTACATAGCTACCACGTGTCATGAAAGTGTTATTATATTAGTTTGCAAGTTAGAAATGGCTCACAAATTAAGGAATTTATATGAATGCAGAATAAATGGTAAAAGTGAGCAAACTTTTTGGAGATGCCAAATTATTTGTTCTCTGTACCACACAACACTGCTTCATGTAGACAGAAAAATTTGAACATAATGGCCATTCATTAACAATTCCTTTTGACCAAAGATACTTCGATAGCAGATCATTATAATAAATCTACAGTATATGGACTTTAAAAGCCCTCTAAGAAATTATTTTTTAACCTCGGAGATGGAATATTAACCACCATCCAAACACAATCATTTCAGGCATTTTACAAGAAGGGATCAGCCACACAGAAGGTCTCACTAAGTTTCTTTAAATCAAATCTCAAGTTTACACTTAATGTAAAATGTAATTATTGGCCCTCTGAAATTGTTTGCATTCAATAGACAGAAACATGATATGGACCTTGCCAGAACCAACTTACCATGAGACATTTCTGTAGCAAATCACCACACCCACCTCTCTCATCTCTCAGAGTTTCTTTCTTAGTATGTTATCCTCCAGGTGTGGCTAGTCTGTATCTTTTTTATGTAAAGTTTTATTGAAGTATAACATATAGAAAAAAGTATACTATATGCAGAAAACTACACAAATCATAAGTGTATAACTTGATGTCTTTTTAGTATGTGAACACACCAATGTTACTAACATCCATGTGAAAAGCACCCAGATTAAAAAAAAAAATAGGACATTAGCTTCCCATAGATTATTTTTGCCTGTTTGTGAACATATTAAAAAAACTCATATGTACTATTTTGTGTCTGGATTCTTTGGCTAATATTATGTTTATGGGAACCATCTATGGTTTTTATGTGGTTATATTTCATTTTACTCATTGCTATATAGTATTTGATTATATGAATATATCACGATTTATTTGTCTATTCTAGTATTGATGGACATTTGGATTGTCCAATGACACTATTGAAAGAGTAAAAAAGCAAACTACAGAGTAGATAAAGATATTTCTATACATATTTGTAAATGATTCATTCTAGAATACATAAATAACTCATAGATCAAAAGTTTAAAAAAAAGACAACCCTACAGAAAAATAAATATTTGAAACAGTCACTTTGAAAGAGAAGATATGCAAATAGTCAAACAGACCAAATAGGGTTTAATTTTATTAGTCACCGAGATGATACAATTAAATCACAGTAAGATACCATTATATACACACTGAAATGCCAAATTGGAAAAGACCAAAAATACCAAGAGTTGGCAACAATGTGGAGCAACAGAACTTGCATATACTATGGATACAACCACTTTGTAAATTGGTACAACCACTTTAGAGAGCTATTAAGCAAATGTTCATTGCAGCTTCAACTGTCATATTCCTCATCTAATAATGCTATAGTTAGAGCCAGTCCAAGGCATTGACAGCCTGTGCTATCATTTTCCTGGTTCTGACAACATGAAAGTGCTATTCAGTCAACAATCACTTATTGAATACCTAATAAATCACAGACACCACACCAAGTTCTGAGGATAAAGGACTCCAACTTTATTCTTTCTTGCATTTCACTCACATGCTTCCTCTTGCTGCCCCTTTGGAAACCGGAGAGTGTTTCTATGTTGTCACTATTCAAATTATCAAAACGTTTTATTTTGAACAATGCCTTTGAGTTAATACCTTCAAATATCATTTAAGTAAAACTTTTTAGTAAATTATACTTGCTAATTAAAATATAAATTTGCTTGGGTAGGATCCAAGTAAGTCCAGCCTTTATACTAAATACTATTACAGCATTATATATTATTGAACATATATAATGTGTACAACTATCTCTGAAACACAGTGATATAATTTAGATTGGTATCTTCCTACTTCAATGTCTAGCAATAGTAAAATTAGAATTGCCATGTGCTATGGGTTTGAAGATATAAATACTAAAACAGCACACATTTTTAAGTAACAAAAACCAGTATTGTCTCCATTTTAGGTGTAAAATGGCATTGCAGAAATTTATAACTACATTATAGTTACCTTGTTTCAGTTTTCTTATTGTACAATATTTAAATAATCTGATTTCAATTTTTGCTACGTGAAATACTTACCTAAAGTGGCCAATTTATAATATTAGGAAAATATAAACACTTAATCTATCTTTATGATGTGTGACAGAATGGATCTACACTGTCCAAGTAGGTCTTCTGCAGATATAAAATGTTGAAGAGCATTACTTGGAACCGTACTTTAAATCATATCAACTTTTCTGAAACAAGATAATGGTTACTCTGGTTTGTGAAAGCGTACATTCATTTTCATTGCTTCACAATCCTTTAGCATAGTCAGTTGACTAACTGGCATTTATTTACATTCAATTCTGTCACCAAAGCCACTTTCTGATTGTTGGGTCTTGGTTTTTCTGCTATGGTAAGACACATAAATTTTGGTGTTACCGTCAGAGCAGTGGCTCTTAATTCTGGCTACAGATTAGCATCACTTAGAGAGGTTTTTAAAAATACCTAAAATAGCCTCACCTACTTAATTGATCTGGTGTGGGCTCTGAATGATGCAATAGCTTCCAGGATGACTCTCAAACACTCATAGCTGGGAATTGCTGGTATACAGAATTTTTTTTCTTTCCCAGAATCTTTTTTTTTAATTCAAATAAATACTTGGTCAGTCTTTATATGTTGAAAAGCATAAACTTACATATACATCTGTGAATCAGACAGCCCTGACCTCAAAATATTTATAGTCTAGCAGAGAAGAAGCTCAAACAGTCAAACTTCCTATACTTGTCTTGTAAAACTTGTCAAGAGAACCATAGGGTCAGTATGTCATTCACTCCTACAGCATACGCAAGTAACTTTCTTGGTGTATGCCAGGTTCTTGTTCTTAACCACTATGCATTGCCATGTGTTCAGTCCCTGGTTTCTGATTCTATTTTCATCTAATTTTAAGATGGAGCAGGGGGAGGCAAGGCAGATTCTACTGATGTTTTTCCCAGACTGTGTATGTATAGTTTCAGGAAATACAAGTCTTGACTAAAATTGTTAGTATACAACATTCTCAGCATTAGAAGGGACCTTCATTTTTCCTCAGTGTGCAGTGGTCTTCTTGGCTATTTGCTTGCGGGGAATTCTTCCTTCTAGAGCAAGGCTGCTAATATGTCATTGATGTTCTTTGAATTCAAGTCATGGGCCATTCCAGTCCCAAAAGATAATATATACAAGGCACAAAATGAAGAGAAAACAATGATTAAAAAAAAGATCTTTAAATACTTTAAATCTTGCCCTATGTTGCGAGGAAGTATGCATGCTCGTGAGTTGGTAATATTACCAATTAGAGAATGAGGAAGCCCAACTCTCAGCACCACATTTGAGAATGGAAAATTTTTAATTTGATTTTATTTTTGTCAATCATTTTATTGACTAAGGAGGGTCAATCCTGGGGAATCAGTAACCAACTCAAGCCCACAGGGTTGGCCACGAACCTACCTCTCTAACCTACTTCTTTTTAGGGAGACAGGTCTTCCCAGAGAAAGAAACTTCATCAGCAGAAAGCAAAGAAAATAGTATGGCTAATATCTGATTATTATTTCATATTATCTTAAATATAAAATAAAAGTGACTTTATTAAATAAGGTTCATTTTTCCTGAGTTTTGTCCCTTGAGTTTCTAAATCTTTCACTTGCTGCTTCATAAAGAAAACATATTTACTAACTTAGGTCCTGACAGGGACATGGTAATACCCTGACCTTTGGCCAAGAAGACCCCTGAAGCTCTCAGCATCTTGACTCAGAACTGCTTAATATTTTCTAGAGGAGAAGTTATGCAGCTTGGCCATATATAGTAGGGAAGTAGGGGATGACAAAATGAAGAGGATGACAAAATGAAGAGCTGGAACCACTCCTGTATCCACTGGAAGGATACTATATACACAAGTTGAGATAAGAAATCAGTGTGAGATTGGTGTTGAGATTGAAATAAGACTCAGGCATGACTACACTTAAGAAATACAAGACAATTACTGCCCTTAAGTCTCACCTGCATGCAATGATACCAAACAACCTCAGTCAGCATAAAATAATGTTACATAATATGGTAGAGCCTAGAACTCTCAGGCAATAACAAATGATAGAGGACAGGGGTGACTTTTTGGACAAAGAAAATTGAAGTTAAATCTAAAAGTACTAGTAACATTCAGACTGGTATATTAGGGAAGAGGATTTATCCAGGCACAGAGTGAATATAATCAAAGTCACAGAGGTGGAAGAGAGTAGGTGGGTATATCACTGGGGACCAACTAGTCTAATGGGAAATAAGATTCCCTAAGTATGGTCAATTCACAATGTGGCCATTTCAATGACTAGGCAAGGCCTGGTTTGTCACTTAATACTTTCAAATAGTGATTAAGTGGAATTCTAGGCAATTGCCAACTTCAAAGCTGAAAGATATCTGCAGCTGCATTAAAAATAAGGTGGCACTAAAATATTATTTCTAGCTACCATGTGTTGAATGAATGTTTACATGAATATAAACATATTTAGCAGCACACCACAAGTGTTCACAACATGACTTAGTCACTATTAACCACACTGACAGCTAAGAAAACTAAGGCTCAGAGAAGTTAAATGTAAATGAAGATTTGAATGGGAGTATGTCTATCTCAGAGCCCATACAATTCACAACACTACACCACTTTCTCTAATATTAGGGATGGCTTTAGTTTTGGATGAGATGATTATTAAATATTCTTTCCAGGTTTCTCATCTTTCTTATTTGTCCCCAGCACCTAAAGAAGGGCCTGGGTTCAGCAAATGTTAATGGATTAATTCTACGGTTTTTGAGCACCTCCTCTCTTCTCAGACCTACTTCCCACACGGTGCTATCAAACTTGGGAGAGGGGAAGGTAAAAATTACTGTATACTGTGGTATATGCCAAGTTAGTGTATCAATAGATAAATGCATGCATGTCATTAACACAATTTAGTAAAGTGTTTAAAACTGTGGTACTGGTTAAGAACGTGGCTTTAGTGTTAGACTGTTTTGAATCCCATTTCTAGCATTATTAGCTATATAGCCTTGTATAAGATTTAGTTTCTCAAAACTCCAGTTTACTCACCTATTAAATAAAAATTTTAATTAAACTTTTAAAACAGTTACATCTCTAACCCTCTATGAAAAACTCAACTGCTTAAATTATAAGTAAAAGAACAGGATCCAGTTTATAGGATTTACCATGTGCCAAATGCATTTGAAAAACTTTTCCATGCATCATTTCATGCTAAGTAAAATTTTCTTGTAATTTACAGGTAAAAAAATGGAGGCACTAAAATGTTAAAATCTAAATCACGCTATTGGAAAATAGTAAAGCTAATATTTGAGTCTTCTTACTCTAGGTACAGTGGGATATTTACAATTGAATATACATAATCAGTGAAAAACCAAACCAACCAGTTCACACACATAAGGCTATATGAAAAGAAACTACTAAAAAATTATTGCCTTGTGTGGAGCCAGCAAGGGTACCAGATAAACCCTCATATAAGTGGCATTCTTGATTGGAAATTTTTTAAAAAACAGAAGCGAAGAGCAATATAACTTTTACATCTGTATAGTCTTTTTTTTTTTTTTTGCACTTTATCACATATAGTTTTTAATGTCCCTTGGTCTCTTGAACACAGATTCTTCTTTCTCAAATAAATGATTAGCTCTTGAAGGCCAGAACAATGTCTTACATTTCCTTCACTCCTACTTAGAAATGCCCTTAGGCATCATACTCATCAACCACTGGGATGGTTTATATAATGTCTTCTCTGGTGGTTTATATAATATCTAATATTTTGGTAATCCTTTTCAGGACCGAGATACTTATCTTTAGAAAATGGGACTATATTCTTTAGCTTACTCTGTACAAGCCCAAAACAATATTGTATGCTCTAGGCGGATGCTGGATAAATGATTATCAACAATGAGAAAGTAAAACTCATTAGTTTGTAAACTTTAATCATACCCTAACATTAATACCACTCAATTTTGCTTTTTTAAATAGAGCACAAAAGGAATTATTTCTCTAACATTTTACACCAGCATTTTATATCACTGTTAGCTCCAACTGATATATACACACATATATGCATGTATGTACACATATACGTGTGTTTTTAAATCATACTAATTTTCTTGACACATTGAAATATGTATAATTTCTGGTGGTACTGGACATCTTGTGTTTGCCCTTCCAGATTCATTTTTGACCCTTCTTTTCCTTGTTTTGTGCCCTTGTAAACTGACTACTACGGACTGCATCTATTTGCATCTTTGACCTCTGGCTTCTGTTGGGTTCAGCCAATAGGAGACAACAGTAGGAGAATGAAAGGGTGGAGAGAGTGGCTGGGGTATTTCCTCCCTCAGCTCCTGCTAATTAGGCTTCTCTAAGCTGGTTTCCGTGTCCCTCTACAAAAGGTAACAGCCCCTGTCAGGTAGCTCTCCTCTATAGCTACTACTTCAGGTTCTGGGACTGCCTCCTTTCTTGTCTCTTTTAGTCTAAGAGTTCAAACTGCTTCCAGCTGGCACTACCCCTGAGGAGACTACCCCTTTTTTGCTTTTCCCTGCTTATAGTTTTGTAAGTGGTACATTTCCTAACATAAACACATCAATCTTACCAAGCAGGTCTCAAAAATGATTACACAAGCATCTGCCCATGAAACAAAAACAAAATGTGTTCCCAAAGTATTTTAAACCTTAGGCATAAGGCCAGTGTTTATTTCTATGATTGAGTCAATCCTTCACTAACACATAGTATATCCATCCTTAATTATGCACACAAAACACTAAAGGAATGATCCATTTTGCTAGTGCTTATAAGTTAGAGTTTTTTGAAACACACCAACAAGAAAAATTCATCAAAAGCTGTTACAAATGGAAGCATAACTTGAGTAGTAATTAGCTTTGAGTGTTCTTCCATCCCATGACCCTGTAATAAATCCTGTCTTTTGATACCACAAGAGTAAAATGTTATTAGTATATCATATATTCTGGTGGCTAATTGATGTTCATATACATCAGAAAACTTAAATAACTCTAGTTGTTTTCATATTTAGGGGCACTGCTCCTGGAAATAAATGTTGAAATGTAAAAGTAAATAAATTGGAAAAACCTGCATTCTTTTGGTTCCTTATTTCAGAAATGCTGCCAAAGGAGTTATTTTGAGTCAATAACCTTTTTGGTAGTACAAATATTTAAGAATGTTACTTTCTCAAAAATATTAGAATGAATGGAATCCCTTATTTTAACTATATGTTTTCCACAAAAAGTAAAGCATAATAGAAAAGATATTAATTTGGCAAAGACTTTTCTTCTAAAATAACCCAATAGGCTTTTAAAACAAAATCTCATGAGCATACATTTCCCATTCACATGGCTGTTGTCATGGAGACCAATCTCTGGCACATTTGATGGTGTAACCTACACATCTTTCTAGCCCGAAGATTCCGTTGTTGCCATGGAAACTGCCAGTCACTTGCATTTCTATTCTTTGATGCTCCCATAGATACCACTGAAATTTTAGCTATGGTTTTCCTAGCCTTTAGCAATCTTAGGGTTTTTAGGCAATGCCAGAAAGAAAAGCATAACTCTTGTGCCTTGTACCTAAATGTAACAATTTATCTCAGTCATTAAATTCTGTAAGAACACCATATTAAGAATAATTTATTTTGATAGAATCCCAGGTGAGCCTTTAGATTGTTCAGGTACTCTCCAGAGTCTAAAATAAAGATTACTTCTAATATCATTTTTAAAAACAGCCATAAAGGTATTAATTCTTCAGTTAATAAAAATCTTTTAATTAAAAGAGAAAAAGTAATTTGTATAATGGACTCTGAAGTTTATCCCTTCTGGCAAAATATAACCAAGAAATTAGAAAACGTTGCATCTTCTGAGATACCTCAATTGAGACAGTCATATGATATCCTCCTTTAGGGAATGAAAACACACTTATTATTTGATAAAGGAAAAAACAAAGAAAAATTCTAAAAGCTTTGAGTAGCACAAGGGGAGCCCAAAATCCCAATGTCAGAAGTTTGTTCTTGAAGTTTTGAAGAATGGTTCCAGAACATGAGAAGGTAGAATAACATCTCCATATATGTCTCTTTTGTAGTCTCAAAATATCAATCTAGAAAACTAATTATTTCTGAAAAATATTTCTTTATTAACTATTTAGAAAAAAGAACACAATTTAAATGCATGTAAAATTTGGTACCCAGCATGATCTATATGCATAAATTTAAAACTAGGAACTCACAAAGTAAATTTACTTATGGAACTTTTAAACTGTCTTGGGACATCTTTATTTGTATTAGAGGCTTACATTTAGAAATCAGGATTCCATACAAAGACCCAGATTTCTAACTTCTTATAAAATGCTGAAAAGATCTGAACACACTGAGTCTGTACTTCCAACACAGCTTATTTGCA
This sequence comes from Pongo abelii, assembly GCF_028885655.2. Lineage (NCBI taxonomy): Eukaryota > Metazoa > Chordata > Mammalia > Primates > Hominidae > Pongo > Pongo abelii. The sequence continues at coordinate 61,791,942 of NC_071998.2, forward strand.
GTTTTTCATAATCGTGTTGCAACCAGACCACGACACTCATTCAAATTAAATGACTAGTTCTTATCTACAATTTTTGAAAAGCAGTTACTATTGATATAATCACATTAACAGATTATCTGTTATATTTAAGTGAGTCTTGGAATATTTTATTTTTTATTACTTTTGAGACAGGGTCTCACTCTGTCACCCAGGCTGGAGTGCAGTGGCACGACCTTGGCTCACTGCAACCTCCGCCTCCTGGGTTCAAGGGGTTCTTCCACATCAGCCTCCCAAGTAGCTGAGACTACAGGCGTGCACCACCACACTTGGTTAATTTTTTTTTTTTTGGGGGGGGGTAGAGGCAGGGTTTCACCATGTTGGCCAGGCTGGTCTCAAACTCCTGACCTCAAGCGATCCACCCACCTCAGCCTCTCAAAGTGCTGGGATTACAGGCGTGAGCCACCACACCTGCTGAGTTTTAGAAGATTTAGGCATAAAGTCAACAAGTAGTAGTGGCTGGTTGGATGTGGAAGTGGCAATGGAAAGAATAGAGTTAAGAATGAATCCAAGATTTCTAGCTCAGTTGACAGAAAGAGGCAGAAAAGTGGTGGGCTGTTCCTTAAAATAGCGAATACAAGCCAAGCGTGGTGGCTCATGCCTGTAATCCCAGCACTTTGGGAGGCCGAGGCTGGCAGATTACGAGGTCAGGAGATTGAAACCATCCTGGCCAACATGGTGAAACTCTATCTCTACTAAAATACAAAAAAATTAGCCCGGTGTGGTGGTGCACGTGTGTAGTCCCAGCTACTTGGGAGGCGGAGGCAAGGGAATCGCTTGAACCCAAAAAGTGGAGGTTGCAATTAGCTGAGATTGCACTACTACACTCCAGCCTGGGGACAGAGCAAGACTCTGTCTTTAAAAAAAATAAAAAAGATAGCAAATATAGGAAGGGAACACATTCAGAAGAGCTGAGTTGGCAAAACTAATAATAAGCCTAGAAATCTTGGCTCTGAACTGTCTGTGCAATATCAAGGTACAGATGTATCTGGTAGTCAATTGGATATTGGAACTGTGTATATATAACTCATTTTCATTGATTTTCATGCTGCAATGGTAATCCCTAAATAATTATTACTGTATGATATTATTCATTATATAACACTAAACCAGTTATTATATAGTTGGCCTGTAGCTTAAGCCACGGATAAGGGCTCAAAATATTAATTTATAGCAATAACTTTAATAAATATTCCAAAACCTGAGAATAGATTATAAAGTTTCTGAAGAAAATGACAATCAGTGTTCCATAAAAATCAGTTTGATTCTTAGTTTACCATGTGTTTGGCTGACAGACATATACAAAATACAAACATTTATCCTTTTCTAGTAAGTACATGTGATCTTCCATTGGCACTGAGAACATAAGCTAACAGTCAGAATGTTTGGAAATGATTTTCTCAGAGACAGCATTTGCTCAACTGATGGTTCTTACACTTATTAGATAGTTATCTAACATATAGGAATAAGTTAGGTCAAATTTTTCAGGGAAAGAGACCGAGTATGAATAGATCAATGATCCACGAGGTGACAAGAAATAAATTAGACTTGATTTTTGAAAATTTAGATTACCTAAAAGGGCAATGGTTTCCTAATTATGGATGGAAAGTAAGCCAGTTAAGAAGCTTCCTCAATAGCCTCAGGAACCACTGCATTGAAGACCAAAGAACACCAAAGAATTCATCAAACCTGGTTTCTGAATTCTAAATCCTCATGGTCAAACCAGATAATTGAGCATGATCTTTAATTTTATAGCAGCAAATCATCTGTGGGATCTCTCTCAGGGAAGGACCTACTGTTTATAGAGCCACAGATGTTCAAAAGTGACAGAATCCTAAATATCACATCTTAACTTATACCAAGAGCCATTCTACTTTACATCTATAAACTGCCTATGAAGAGATTTATTGAAGTATAATAAAATGGAAGACTTTGAATCTTCATGAAAAGGAATGTTAATGCCACAATTTCTCTAATTAAGTATTTGTTGTTGACAAAGTAGGAAGAAAAAGGAAAACTTCTTTTGAAACATCAACATTATTTTATTACTTATTAAAATATGTATAATATTAAGTAATTTGAGAAGTGAAACAAGTCATATATCACATTCACAATGCCTAACACAGAGTAAGCCCTCAGGAAAGGTTACCTCCATTATTAGTTAACTTTACTGCAATTTTATTAAAAATTTTAAACCAAAATACTATCTCCACAGACAACCACTATTAACATCAAAATAAACATTCATCAAGACATGTACAGACAAAGGCACACACAGATGCATACGTATATAACTTTTCTATTATGTTATAACATACTTTTCTACTCAATCATATATTGTGAATATATTTCCACATCATCTACATTCTCCAATAACTCTTTAATTGCCATATAATATTCTTTGGGCAGCTCTGGTTCTAAGAAGTTGAAGGGTTCTTTTCCTATCTTCAAAGTAACCACAGTAATCAAAGACTTGTTAGTCAGGGATTTCTGTGCCACTGTCAGGAAGATCTTGGCAGCACCCATCTTACATAGTGACACAAGAAAAAGAGGAACGACCAGTTATATGATTAGCTAAGAGGAAAAAACTTTCCTTGAAGCTTGACTTTCCTGTTTTTATGTTTACAATCTCATACAGAAACATACATAGACACACAAAGTTTAGGAGAATAAAAAAAGTAAAAGCGCTCTTTTTTCAAGAAAAGTAAAAGATCTGGTTATTTTCAATCACTTCTGTCTGACAGAGCCGAAGTAAGCGCCTGGGTGATGAGAAAGATTTAAAATAAAAATGTAAAAAGTGAGAAGAAAAATTTGCCACAAATCATTCCCCGCAAAACTTCTGAGATACAGCCTTAGCGTACATGCATGGAATTGGCCGTATTATTTCAGCCTCAATGTAAGATGCACAAAGGAAAGCCAATGACAGTATGAAAAACTTCCTTAAGAAAAATGTAAGTCATCAACACTGAAGCAGAATTAATCCATACTCCTCCCAGTTCTACCTATTTCAGCCTTGAGAATAGTTGACAGAGTATATTTGGGCCTACAGACACATTCACTAGCCTCTCAATTCTTTAACAGTTCTACATATACCAGCCAAGGGAGACTTTAGCTTCAGAGCAAAGTCACTTAAAACTCAACAACAACAAAAAAGAATTTTTTTCTTCAATTTCCCTAATGTGGCTTCAGTGCCCCAGGAAAGGAAATGCAGATTTGCCATCCAGAGCCCAGGGATCAAGAGTCTACTGTTTTTCAGAGCATCAAAATGAGGTATCTGGGAACTTAAACTAATGTGAACAGGTTTGGCCACTTGCAAAGTATCAGATCCTGCCGTAAAAATTATAGCAAAACAACAGCTTCTTAGAGCACAAAAGGAGAAAATAACAATATGTTACATGGTAAAATAAGAGATGTCTTAACTCCAAACGAAATTCAAACAACCCATCCGGAAAACTTATTTAGAAGAAAATCTTCACAATCTATACATCTGACAAGGGACTAATATCCAGAATCTACAACGAACTCAAAGCAGTAAGAAAAAAAATCCCATCAAAAAGTGAGCTAAGGACATGAATAGACAATTCTCAAAAGAAGATAAACAAATGGCAAAGAAACATGAAAAAATGCACAATATCACTAATGATCAGGGAAATGCAAGTTAAAACCACAATGTGATACCCCCTTAACTCCTGCACGAATGGCTATAATAAAAAAAAAAAAAATCAAAAAACAGATGTTCGTGTGGATGTGGTGATCAGGGAACACTTCTACACCGCTGGTGAAAATGTAAACTAGTACAGCCACTATGGAACAGTGTGGAGATTCCTTAAAGAACTAAAAGTGGAACTACCATTTGATCCAGCAGTCCCCTCCTGGGTATCTATCTGGAGGAAAAGAAGTCAATATTCAAAAAAGATACTTGCACACGCAGGTTTATAGTAGCACAATTCACAACTGCAAAATCATGGGACCAACCCAAATGCTCATCAATCAACAAGTGGATAAACTGTGGCATACATATATAAGATGGAATACTACTCAGCCATAAAAATGAATGAATTAACAGCATTTGCAGTGACCTGGATGAGACTGGAGACTATTATTCTAAGTGAAGTAACTCAGGAATGGAAAACCAAAGACCATATGTTCTCACTGATATGTGGGAGCTAAGCTATGAGGATGCAAAGGCATAAAAATGATACAAAGGATTCTGGGGACTTGGGGGGAAGAGCAGGAATGGGGCAAGGGATAGAAGACTACAAATATGGTACAGTGTATACCAAAAGCTTAAAAATCAGCACTAAAAAACTTGCTAGTGTAGCCATATACTACCTGTACCCCAATAACTTATGGAAAAATAAAATTTAAAAAGAAAACTTATTTGGAAGATATTTTAGACAGAACATTAGTGAAATACATACATAGGAGCATACATGTGTGCACACTCATACACACAGTTATCTACATTCTCCAGATATGACACATGAGTTAAATAGATATCAGTAGATAGTTAGGTATGCAGAGATAGATTAGATGGATAAGTATCCGTAGACATCCACAGACAGATCAATATGCACGGACAGATTGATCTCACTGGCATATGGAAGAAAGCAGGAGGCAAAATTATTAGGAGTATATTTAAGAAAGAAGAGAAGTGGGTAAGGGAGAATTGGAATGAATTTACTATGTTTTTTATACCCATAAAGGAAACTTAATGGTAAGTTCACTGTATTAACTAAAACTAACTTTCTCATCTGAGTCAGCAATTGAACTTGGCTCTTATACTCTGAATAACATTTGCATTTCTAGTTCTCCAAATGTCAGCATCAGTTACTTGCAAATATTTATATTCTGATCATTTCAAATACAGAGCTCACATCACTGGTTTCACTAAAGGCAAGATTCTCCTTTCTACCAGTTTCATAAATAAGAATCTGTACTTCTTTTAGGTAGTTTATAGCTGGAAAATGAATTTGAGACCAGCTAACAGACTCTTATTCCATCTTGGCTGTGCATGGGCCACTCTTAGGTCTTTCTCTATAAAGGTATGAATTAAAACTGTCAATCATTGATTCTCAAGTACTCATTAAACATTACAATACTATAGGCCAGATACTATGCTTGGTTCTGTAGTAACAACAACAAATGAAATCAGCATGGTCACTGTACTAGTAAAGATGTACTAGCAAAGGTGCAGATATTAAACACACGATTACTTTTCCATTGCAATTGTGATGAGTGCTGCAAAGAAGAAAGAAGTACAGGGTATGGAGAAATGGGCCCTAGTGAGTGTGGGGAAAATTATAGTTCAAGCAAAGATTAAAAGACTTGAAGTTGTCTGGGACAAAGAAAGCAACAATAGATGAATAGGTAAAGGTAATGAGACACAAAGTCAGAGATATTATGTAGATCCAAATGAATAAAACATGAGTAAATAAGAAAGCAAATATTTTCCCTAGTCTTCATGATTACAAATTACTGTCATTTGTAACTAAGATTCTCCCTAAGACCACCCCTGCCTGAACAAAAGAAGGAAAGGAAACTGAGTGTCTATTATGTACTAGGCACATCCTTGAAATCTTTTACATGTCATCTTATTTGATCCTTCCAACACAAGCTTGTGAGAAAGGTATCATTACCATTATTTCTATTTTACACAACAGGAAACAGAAGATAAAAAGATGAAGTGACTTGTTTCAGACCAGAATTAAAGTTCAAGTAACTGAGTCCATGATAATACTCAAGCAACTACAACTGTCTACTTCTCTTTCTTTCTATGAAAAAAATGCTGATAAAATATGATGTGATCTTTCCTAAGATGTTACCTTTCCTCAACAAAATAGTGATTTTTCTGTTTTAAGTATAGATTGATGACATTTATTGTTCATATGCCCAGATTAAAATGACTTTTTAAACTCTTAATTTATAAATGCAGTGGTCAAGCTCTATCAAATGTTATTGAAATTTTTCCACATGAAAGATGCTAAATAAACAAATATTTAGCTATAAAATTTTAAAAATCCATTTCAGGGAGTTTTATAAATTTGCAAGGTAAAAAATCGAATTTGACTATTACATTAAATGCTTTCAAATTGCTGATATTCAACCATTTGGACAAACAAAAGTAGTAATTCCTTATGGTTCAACCTAATGTTTTTTGCACTCATGCTGAATGTAAGTCATTCTTGTGGACATGAAATACTTCTAGTTCTTTCAGCTGGCTGAAGAGATAAGGTATAATAGTTAAATGTTTAAGCAGCTATTAAATCACTCAACTTAGAGGTATTTTAAGGCAATACATAATTTATAATTGAAAGGCATACAACAGTATGATCAGAAGAGAAAGAAAATTTAAAGACAGAAGTTATTTCTATGGGCTAGAGTGGCTTGGACAGTCTTTCTTAAAGAAAAATTCAGTAGAATTTGAGTGAGCTCAAGGGATTTTAAATCCCCATGACAAGAGCCTGAGCAGAAACTAAAAAGAGAAAAGCCAATTTAGAAAATATGACAATGAAAATTAGGCAGACTGTGGTGAAATAGAGTGTGCTTGCCCCACATTTAGGCATTCAAATTTAATTTAAAAACAAACACTGTACCTACAAAGAAAACACATTTTCAGATGTCAATTGGGACATCAGACTGGCAGTTTGAACTTTGGTTAGACAGAAAAGAGCCCACTAGCAGAAAAGTAAAAGGAAAGGATAAAATGAAATCAAAGCATTGTCAGACAAGAAAGCCTAGGACAATGTGTGTAGGGAATGGAAGGAGACATGTCCATGAAGATGGCTGTCCATTATCTGGAAAGCCCTGAGAGCCAGAGTAACAACTTTGAATTGGACAACTTGAAGTTCCCCAAATTTTGTTGGGGTATGTTTTGCCTTGGCTGGGTATTGGTCTTTTTTCAGATTATCCTCTCCATTTTCAAATATGCTGCCTCATTTCTCCTTGTGTCTACATACTACTTTCTTTCAGATATGGCTTTAAAGTAGTATCTTCCCCTACGCCTCTCTATCAGAAGGAATTATCACTCTCTTCTCTCAGATTTAGTAAAACTTTTTGTCTCTCAAGACTTACAGCACCTTCTATATAGCATTATAGTTAACTATGTGCACCTCAGTTTTCCTGCTATACTGTGAGTTTCTCGGGAAGCTACATCGAAATTGCATTTGTACCCTATACAGCATGGAGAATGGCATTTAAGATATTCTAGTTGAATAATTATTCAACTGAAAGCTCTTTCCCCTTTAGGAAATGGAATAATCATCAAATGTTTTAGAGTACATGTATAATATAATCAAAGTAACGTTTTGGAATGTTATTTGGTAGGAATATAGAACAATGTAGAAAGTAAACAAGAAATCTAAGTCATACTTATGGGCCTGGAGCAATAGGTATTAAAAGGAAGGAATGTAAGAAACGATTTGTGTTCTAGGAAGGACTGGATACCATGTTTCTAATTGGACAGTGAGATAAAGATGTGGAAAATGTCTGGGCAGGTTTGAGGCTAAGGGGATTGGAATAATTTCACAGTAAGAAAAGAGCCTGGTCCAGGCCAAGGGAGTCAGAGAAGTGAATTGACTTTTAGGCCTATTGAGGTTTCTATAGCAATAAAACAGCTAAGGGAATGCATAGAATGGAAATTTGAGGACAATCACCTCCTTCAAGGAATTTCTACAGATTTTGAATAGCACAGCATAGGGTGAAACATACTATATGTTGAGAAAATATCTTTTTATTTTCATGTCCGAGAACAGTACCTAGCCTAGGTTGAAAAGAATAAAATAGACAAGACAGTGATGGGGCAAGAAATGAAAAGGGAAATGCTGTAAGTGCTAATTAAGAGTGCTTGAAAGGGAGAATTTGGCAGAGCTTAAGGATGGAATACCAAACAGAAAGATGAAAACACCTGAAAGAAAAGTTAGAAATCACCAAGGAAAATCTTTGGATACTTTCCCATTGTGCACCAAGCCAGTCGTGTCTGCAAAGAGACTTGTCTCTAGACTCTGAAGATGTGACTTCACAGTTCTGCCCAAGTTAATAACCTAGAGACTCTTCATACCCCTTCCAACCGCACACAGCCAATTTCATCAATAAAGACGTTCTGGTACAATGGCCTGGAATAAACAAACTCTAAAGATGGCCTCAGGGTACTGAACAGTTGGCAATAAGTATACAACACAGCACACTCAGATCATTAAGTTCCACTGAGACTAGCAAGTGACAGACATCTCAACATCACAGTTAAATTCTTCTCCTGATTTTTCCCATATTCGAAAGAAAGTTTGTGCTGAAAAATAGGAATTCATAGTCCAGGATTTATATTCCTTTAATGGATCCATAGATAGTCTTCAGGAGGTCTGGAGACTGCTTTACAATACAGAAAAAAAAATGTGTATTGTGTATGTACACTTGTCTTTCTGAGAAGAGATCCACTGATTTCATTAGACCCTCAAAGACATGAGAGAAAGGAAGAGATTAGGAAACACTGCCAAAACATAAGAAAAATCAATGATGCTTCCTCATCTGGGTTTATTTAACAGGAGAAGTTTTACAGAACTGATAAATGAAGAATACAGTACAATTATTTGACCATTTATAGTAAATATTCTATTATTGATGCATCATAAATATTCTTATAAAGAGTTTAATGTGCAAGTAAAATACTTTCATAATTTTAAATTTAAAAAACAGTAAACTAAATTGTGTATATTGTATGGTTTCAACCATAGAAAACATAGTTTGAAAAAAATTCCTTGGTGAGGTAATTTTTAGTTTCTTTTTCCAAAATGTTTGGCATTCTTCACATTTTAAAAGATAAAGCATATATGTGTTTACTATTATAATTACACATAATTTCTAAAGATACATGGAGACTACAAGCTTCCAAAACTAGTCCAAAGCTTGCTTCACTAAATATGAAGGTCTTTTCCCTGCATAGGCATATAAGTCAGCCAAAAATTACCCATTCCCAGATTTTTCTTGAATTCACCAATTTCAGTAACTTACATTTTGTTGGTTCCTATGTTGCTGTCACACATTCCAGCCTTTTTGATGTATGATCTGCCTATGTCACACAATCTTTTCTCAGATCCACAGTAAAGTTTTCCCTGGTTGACTACAAAACTCAGATTTAGGAATAATTTCAAGAGAAAAAAATCAACCTGTTTCTTAAAAGGATCCAAGTCTACATCTTCTCCTAAAATACATTACAGTGTCAATATATAAACCTTCACCTCCTGTTACTTGGCATCATAAACTCTGTGCCTCAAAAGGCCAAAATTCAAACTGTCCACAGGAGGATGACATGTCCCTGACATGGCTCCCAACCAAGGCAAGTACAACATCCAAGTGAGTGCTTTGGACCTATGCAGGGTGTTTTGATTGCCCCTGCAACTGGAAGTACCGCTGTCATTTAGTACTCAAAAGCCAGGGATGCTACACATCCCACAATGACCAGGCAAAACCTCATGATGAGACATTGTGCTACCAAAATGCCAACAGCACCTCTGTTGATCATCATGAAGCCTCACCAGTGCTCTTCCCAGCCTTTCGTTTTTTCCTGCACAGCTCAAGTCCACATTTATCTTCTCAATGAAATTTCCCCCAGAACACTTCAGTGTATCCCTAGTCTGTATTTCCATCTCTTGTACTCAATTTGGCACTTAATTATGTGATTTCTAATACAAAGATTTAACAGCTTCAGATATAAATGTTTTGCCTTCCTCAGCGGAACTGTGGACTCCTATATCACCTAGGAAAATGATAAATACTATCAGGTAGGAAATTCTAAGTAGTTTCTTAATGAACCACAGTAGACTACATAGGAAAAGGTCTGATAGTACAAAAACTTTAGACATTCTAGGGAGAGTGCTTTGTTTGAGAAGCCATCACACGTGGAGCTGCCCTTTGGAAGAGTTAACTTTAACTTCATGTAATTGACCGCAGCAGTATGGTACTCCGGTAATACTGGTACCAAAATAAAAGATCAACTATCATTAACTATTTTCCTTTCTGATTTTTCTGTTAGCAAATTAATTAAGCTTGTTTCAATCTTCTGAAAGATCAAAATGTTATTAAGGTCTTAAAATTCTAGTTAATTATTTCTCATCATGACTAAAAGCACTTACTAGGTTCACAGAATGTGCTCTCCTGGGCAAGCTTCATATCAAAGAAAATGCCTTTTAATATCCTTTAATCAGTGAGGTGAGAAAGTTTTAGTGAAAGAGATGGAAATACAGAATTAATGTAAAATTGTAAAACTTGACAATCTGAAAGCAGGAGGACAATTTCTACTGGGTATGAATTTGGAGAATGTACAAAGGTGGGAGTGGGACAAAAATCCAGTGAAGGAAATGTTCAGGAAAACCGTTTAGAAAGCTAAAAAAGCAAAAATGAGAATAAGTTAATAAAAATGAGAGAACTGCTTTGAAGGACTTGGAAAATGTGGTCTTAATTCTATGATCAATGGGAAACAACGTGCCTGTAGTCCCAGCTGCTAGAGAGGCTGAGACAGGAGAATCGCTTGAACCCGGGAGGTGGAGGTTGCAGTGAGCCTAGATCGTGCCACTGCACTCCAGCCTGGGCAACAGAGCAAGACTTCATCTCAAAAAAAAAAAAAAAAATTTAAGCCTTATATACAGTGGAAGGAAAACATGCACCAGCTTTTTTTCCCCTTCAATGTTCATATATACACATTTCCAATTCTCCAACATAGAGAATTCAGCAACATTAATGTAGTACGATAAGATATTTCTAAATAAAAATAGCACAGTTGGTAATCAGAATAAAACCATGGTTTTCCAATAATGAAATATATTTCCATTTAGATAAAGATCATTTTTGCAGCTACTATTATACTCCTTTACAGCCAGAATAATATGGTTTTTATCTGGAGACTCATACAATCTCTATACTAATGCAAAATGAGAAATGTAAGAAAAGTCCTCATAAAATATAAGACATAGGTTATGAACAGGCAATTGATAAGTAACAATATAATCCATAAATATTGAAAAATATTCAATTTAATGAATAAGAGTAATGTAAACTTTAAAATGAAAATTCTTTTTCATCTATTAAAGAAAAAATATCAAAATCGATACTATTAATCAATAAAATGAACAATGCCCATAATTTAGCCTTAAATAATTTTGACCATACCCTTTGTCCCAATAGTGCTAAGTCAATAATATTTATTTTCTAAAAAAAATCAATAAAATGTATTCTGAAAGATCTGTCTTCAAGAATCTTCGTAACAGCATTATTTATATAAAAAATGACAACCTAATGGTACAAAATAGGAGACTAAGATAGTATAATTATATAATGAAATATAATGAAGCCATTAAAAATCATGACTTAGAAAACTACTTAATGGGGAAATAAGTTGTTCTTGTTGATGCCCAGCACATGCCAGAGAATGTTCAAAGCACTAAGAACAAAGTGGAAAGTAAACCCACAACCTCCTTGCTTTACGAAGTTCTAAGTAGAAATAAACTGCATAGAAAACTGTATATTTCATGTGATCACAGTGATTATAGCTAAGTTATATTATGTATTCAATATAGATTCAGATGAAGGACTGCAAGGGAATCTATAAAATAAGCTATCTTTGGATAATTTAAAGATAGATGATATTCATTTTATTCCTTATATTTTCTTTCTTTTTTTTTTTTTTTTTGAGAAGGAGTCTCACTCTGTGGCCCAGGATGGAGTGCAGTGGTATGATCTTGGCTCACTGCAAGCTCCACCTCCTGGGTTCACACCATTATCCTGCCTCAGCCTCCCAAGTAGCTGGGACTATAGGCGCCTGCCACCACGCCCGGCTAATTTTTTTTTTTTTGTATTTTTAATTGAGACGAGGTTTCAACTTGTTAGCCAGGATGGTCTTGATCTCCTAACCTTGTGATCGCCCGCCTCGGCCTCCCAAAGTGCTGGGATTACAGGTGTGAGCCACTGCGCCCAGCCTATATTTTCTTCTAGTTTCCAGAAGTTGTTGATTTTTTGCTGAATATAGTTTATTCTTTTTCTTGAATATGATGTGAAAATTTTAAAAAATCCTGGCCTGGGTGTCAAAAGATCAGGTTCTCCGGATCAAAGCTGAGTGAGCTTGACCAAATTACTTAACCTTTCTGATCCTCAGTTTCTTCAGGTGAGAAATAAGAGAGTTGTTTTGGGTAACCATTAAAGTCCCTTCCAAAACTGAAACACTAAGTCAGAATCCTGCTCAATGCCTCTGGGTTATCATTAATATCAACTACATTACAGAATCATGTAAAAATAATTCTGGTTTGGGAGATTTTCATTCATTCATCTCGCCACTCCTGGACTCAAGCAATCCACCCACCTCAGCCTCCTAAAGGGCTTAGATTACAGGTGTGGGCCACCATGCTTGGCAGGTTGGGAAGATTTTCTGATCCTTACATTATGATTGATGGGAGTTTTCTATACTTCCAGCAGCTAATTCTAAGTGTTTGGCTCTGTAATTAAAATATAATTGAGACATTTTTATATTATACACAAAGTTTACTTTGACATTTACTGGGATGATCTAGAGAGGGATTTTTGTTACTTATGTTCTTATTTAATTCTCTTATTGTTGAAACCCTCTTCTCTCATCAACTGGGTGGCAAAAGAGTTGCATGGGGGTAAAAGAGAAATCTTGGTTAATATACTTCTAATTGAGGAAGAAGTAGAATAGAAAGTATTTTTATTCTTTAATTTTTACATTTATTAATTTTAACTTTTTCAATTTTCAAAACTAAATTTTTTGAAGTTATTTATTGCTAATACTTAAAACCAAGGACCTGCCATAGTTTACTATCACTGGTAAAGAATTATAATCTACTACCAAAATATTAATACTGTACCAAAAGCAGACAGTTTGGTTCTATTTTTAAGTGTATGGCAATGAATTTTACTAGTTCTTTTTTTTTTCAGAATCCAGAAGTTTTAATGACACAGAAAAAACAACTTTATAAAAATACATTCAAAGAAAGGTATTCCAATGCTCATTAATAAAACCAAACACACATTTATTAAGAATCAATTACTGGGTACAGTGGCTCATGCCTGTAATCCCAGCACTTTGGGAGGCCAAGATGGGTGGATCACTTGGGGTCAGGAGTTTGAGACCAGCCTGGCCAACATGGCAAAACCCCATCTCTACTAAAACTACAAAAATTGGCCAGGTGTGATGGCATATGTCTGTAGTCCCAGCTACTCGGGAGGCTGAGGCAGGAAAATCACTTGAACCTGGAAGACAGATTGCAGTGAGCCAAGATCATGCCATTGCACTCCAGCCTGAGGGTCAAAGTGAGACACCATCTCAAAAAAAAAAAAATCTATCACATGGCTAGTAACCTCTGCTTTCAAGGAACTTAGAGCTCTTTTAACTGAAACAAACACACGTAGGGTGGAAGGAAGATGAGGGAAGGTTAGATCAGAGTAGGCTAAGGTAGTAGTTAGAGGATTCAGGGAACTGGAAAATCTCAGAGGTTGACCAGTGTTCATCTGAGCAGACTATTGCAGGAGGGCATGCAGATGAAGAACATGGTTTTGGCAGGCCCAGGGGACAGTAAATAAACCCATCTGTCAGGAATAGTGTTTTAAATTAGGTAAAAGAGAAAAACATGTGTTAAGAAGACAGAATGAGATTAGATTTCAGAATCTAAAGCAAAGTTGAAGAACTTCCCCTTGATGAGGTAGATATCAAGAATTCATTGCATGTTCTAGAACAAATAATGATATTCTGAAAGCAGTTTGTAATAATATTAATACACACGGTGGTTAGAGAAGAGAGTAACCAAAGAATGAAAGATATGCTACTAAGCTCAGGTATTAAAGAATTGGATTTGAATAGCGGTAACTAGAATGGACGGGAAGGCAAAGCACTTGCTTGCCATTTCAAAGGACATCAGCCTCAGATTTCTAAGCCTACATCAAAATAAAGTCTATGTTCAGATTTGACCATGGACTACTCAATCATTTTTCCAGCTGAGCAGCCTTCAGGCAGAGACAAAAATTGAAATTCTAAAAGTTCATATTATCCCCTCAAATCACTCTCATGAGTTACTGGGGAGAGACAGCTCTAAAAAGGCACACCATATATTATCAGTGTGTAACCCATAAAGTGATGGCTGGTTTATGTATCAGAAGTGTTTCTGCCAACTTTCAGCCAGCGAGGTTGAAATGGAGAAAGAAATGAACATTCAAACAAATTGTCGTCAATTACTCATCGCAAATTAGAAGCAGCATGCAAGTCTACACAGCCTGGCACTTTGCTGCTTACTTTTGCCAAAATAAATTGAAATCCAAAGCTATTTAAATATCGAGTTCACTTGTATGTGTCTAGACAATTTAATGAGCAAACATGAAAAGGTGGTACAAAATCTTGCTTCTTCAGTAGTCAACAAAGAATTATAGTACGCAAAATAATCAGAAATCAGAAAAGAGGTGTCTAAGTTTGATCATTTTCTATCATGTGGTTTGCCAGATGTTTCCTCCAGATCAATTCTTCTCTGGGTTTTGGTAACCCTTATCTTCAGTCTCCTCCGTACTCAGCTAAGTTGAAGATGCACAGAGGTCTTGTCATGCATATATCAAAGGTCTGTAGCATTTCTCCTGTGTATTTTGATATAACAGGCATTTCCAAAGCCTACAACTAATCAACATCCCATTCCCAAACACTTTCTTTCCTACATCACTAAATTTAAAATTGTACTTAACTGAGTGATCCTATTTCTAAGAAATAAAAGAACTGTTTATATTGCATCATTTCATTTCAATGGCCTCTGAGAGTTGTACTCCTTGGTAGGGAAAATAATTATTTTAAAGCAAACATGAATTAGTATATGCTTATTTTGTGTTATCTGTGAGACAGGGAGGCCATGCCTTTCCCAACTATGATCCATGCTGATTGGGCCTCAATTTGAACCTTACACTAATCTTATCAGTGCAGGTCAGATTTTTTTTTTTTTAACAGCAATTGAATCAGAGCCAGTGCACAGCATCCTGTTAATGAAATTCATCCATTCACTCAAGAAACATTAATGAACAATTTCTACCCTTTCAAAAGTTATAAAGAGATGACAAAGACAAGATACAATCCTTGTTCTCAAAGTTCTTCATCTTATGAAAGATATAATTTCCTGCATGTAGAGTGTTCAGTAGGAGGTAATGAGTGGATAAAGGCTCACCTAGAATGGCTCCCAACTCAGACTGGGAACTTTGAAAGAACTTTCTAGGAAAGAGGTTGGCAAACTATGCCTGCAGGCCAAATCCAGCTGGACATTTGTTTTTATAATTAAAGTTTTATTGGAACACAGAATAATTAGTCCTTTAAGAACTGTCTGTGGCTGCTTTCATGCTACAATGGCAGCATTTAGCAATTGTAACAGATACCATATGGACCTCAAAGCCTAAAATAGTTACCTTCTGGCTCTTTGCAGGAAAACTTTGCCAACTCCTGTTCTAGAGAAAGAAGCAACTGAAGATTTAGAAACTGAGTTTGTCCACTCCAGGTAAGAAAGTATGTATAAAGACAGTAAAGTAAGAAATGCAAAAAGAATATACTTGTTTCTGGAAACTGTATGACTCAAGACTGTTAGGTCATTTTAAAAAAATAATAATGATGATAATTTTTTAAATGTTTGCTATATGCCAGGTTCTATTATGCTAACTATCTCACATTTTCATTGAAGCTTCACCACAACCCTGTGAAATAAAACTATAATATTTGCTTGATGAATGAGCAAACAAAAAATGTATATGCATAAAGAATTAAAGTGAAGTCATAAAGCTAATAAATGACGGAGGGGCGATCTGAACCCAGACAATGTGACTTCTATGCTCTATACCACTTGTAAGGCAAATATAAAACAGTTCTCATCGGCAGTCTTCAGGAGACACCATCAAAAGAGCTAAGACCCATGGAACCTCAGAGACTGCTGCAAGATAAACAACATGGGCATCTTAAAAGGAGAATTAAGAATCCACAGGAATCAAACTTAAAGTAATTCAGAGGATGTGCACAAGTTGGTGCTTTCTAATGATCAATTAGGAATATTTCTCTTTCCAAAATCCTAAAACACAGAATATATTAAATTGATATACTGAGGCAGAGTAAGCTAGAAAATAGCAGGGTTTTTGAACTAGAAATGTCCAGTGTTTGTTCTATTAAGGAAACCTCTTACAAGCTTAGCAGGTTACAAGGGAAATGAGTCACTCAGTGCCTGGGCATCTTTATCTATAAAACAAGGGCTGTAATATATATATCCCAAGG
Source organism: Pongo abelii (assembly GCF_028885655.2). NCBI lineage: Eukaryota > Metazoa > Chordata > Mammalia > Primates > Hominidae > Pongo > Pongo abelii. Next base: position 61,808,260 of record NC_071998.2, read on the forward strand.
TAATTGCAAAAATGATAAAAATGTCTATGTCCTTGGCATCATGCCTAAATAAGTAGCAGCTCAATAATACTAGTTATTGTTACTGACTTTTTAAGGAGAAATCAGTGTCCAACACATAAGGGATATAAAAGATGAATAATTGCTTGTTACATTACTAGGTTTTCGATAGGCAGTAAGTTTAGTTAATAACAACCTTAATCAGATGCATTTCCACCTGAACAACATAGTACAACATGGGAATCTTTTTAGGATTTGAAATTATACCAGATGCCTTCCTCTAACTTATTCATCTCTCTTTTTTCTATAATTCCGTTACTCATCAAGTTCTTTCAAATCTGCCTTACAAAATCTTAAGTCTCTCCTTCCCCTTCTTGTCTCTATGTCTTATGTCAGACAGACCCTGGCCATCTCTCGGCTGGACTAATGCTATCGCCTTCTGACTGCTTTTGTTGCCTTGCTGGCTCTGGTCTTTTCCTCTCCACCAACTCATTCTTAAAACTAGCTGGAGGTATTTCAAGATAATGTCACTGGTCTGCTTACATCATCCAATGGCTCCCCGTTGCACAGAGAATAAAGCCTGGACTTCATGCAAAACAAAAGATCCATGCCTTCCTAGACTCCCTCTAACTTCTATGCCTCTAACTTCTGCTTTGTCACAAACCAGGTCCTCTTGTACCTCTATGGCTTTGCACAAGCTAATGTCCCTGCCTGTTATACTTTTGTCTCGTTCAACACCTAGAAAATCTCTCTAGATCTAAACCAAATATCCAGTGTGCTTTGTAAGGTCCTCTTCAACTTATCCAGGAAGCATTGGTCCATGACCCCTTCGGCTCCTGCAGTACTTTATGTATAGCTACATTTTGATATTTCTACATTGTGCTATAATTAACATGCATGTTAAGTGGATACCTCTAAGGCATGGATTCTATCTCATTTTACTTCACATTCCAACACCTTGTATGTTTCTTGCCTCATACGAATTATCAGTAAATATCTGCCAACAGGTAAGTAAAATGATAATTACTCCTTGTCTGACTGTCTTCATGGAGTCTATCATATAAAAACAACTTTATGCTATTAAGTTTTGCACTTGCTTACTTACTATATGTATGGCCTTGTCCTATACACACAGCAAAGTGAAAAATGTACAAATTTTTTTTTAAATCTTCCTTTTAGGAATTTAAAAAATGGTACAAATCATCATTAGACATTGGGTTTAGATTTGGAAGAGAGGAAGAGACATAAACCAGCTAAACATATCCTCCTCCTACTCCAGAAGATATTTTAATACCAGTAGATGATTGCTAGGTTTTATTCTCATATAAACAAAATCTTACCCTGAAATTTGATTCATACACAATATTTTGTCCTTTTCTTCAATGTTATACAAACAGATGTGTCTCTTCCTTTAGGAATGTGAAAAAACAAAAGTAAGCTTAAACCACTCTTACCACTATAAGCTCAGAGAGTCGTGTTGAAACTCTGTTTGCTTTTTACATATTGAGATCTAATTCTAATGGTTTTGTAATAAAAGTCATTTTATGAATTTTATTTTCTCCTGATGGTTCTTCTCCTTTCGTGCTTGTAAAATTATCAACTCTATTTGTCTTTATTCCCTGTACCAGGGCTTCCTCAAAGAGCAGTAATATTTGGCAGATTACAACTAACACATATTCCAGATGAAAATATATTTTTAAAGGATGCCAAAGGCTAAGAAAGCATCTATTTATTCTTTAATGCTTCACATCTAAGGGCAGAAATATTCAGAAGTAATAGAATAAAAACAAGAAAGATAAAGCTTTCCATCATTTAATATAGCGTTATCTTTTTTCAAACAATAAAAAATTGGTGGCTGGGCACAGTGGCTCACGCCTGTAATCCCAGCACTTCGGGAGGCCAAGGCAGGTAGAGCACGAGGTCAGGAGATCAAGACCATCCTGCCTAACATGGTGAAACCCTGTTTCTACTAAAAATACAAAAAATTAGCCGGGCATGGTGGCACACACCTGTAATCCTAGCTACTCGGGAGGCTGAGGCAGGAGAATCGCTTGAACCCAGGAAGCAGAGGTTGCAGTGAGCTGAGATCACGCCACTGTACTCAGCATGGGCAACAGAGAGAGACTCTGTCTCAAAAAAAAAAAAAAAAAAAAAGTAAACAGCTCCCTTTATGAAAAGATCCAAGCCTATCTATTTTGCTTACCATGTTATTACTAGTGAGTTGCACGATGCCTAAACTAAAGTGCTTAGTATTTGTCAAATGAAAGAGTCAATAAAGAGATGAATGAAGAGCAATGCAAAAGAAACATGGCAGACTCTGTCTATACACATATAATCTATAGAAAAATAAACATAATTAGAAGTTAACTAAAATTGTCCTCAAGGAATAAAAGGACAGAAAGCTATGTTAGGAAGGAGAAACTTCCAAGTGGAGAGTCTGGAAGCAACTGAACAACCTGCTCCTGAATGACTAATGGGTACATAACGAAATTAAGGTAGAAATAAAGATGTTCTTTGAAACCAATCAGAACAAAGACACAATACACCAGAATCTCTGGGACACATTTAAAGCAGTATGTAAAGGGAAACTCATAGCACTAAATGCCCACAAGAGAAAGCAGGAAAGATCTAAAATGGAAACCCTAACATCACAATTAAAAGAACTAGAGAAACAAGAGCAAACACATTCAAAAGCTAGCAGAAAGCAAGAAATAACTACGATCAGAGCAGAACCGAAGGAGATAGAGTCACAAAAAACACTTCAAAAAAAAAAAAATCAGTGAATCCAGGAGCTGGTTTTTTGAAAAGCTCAACAAAATAGACTGCTAGCAAGACTAATAAAGAAGAAAAGAATGAAGAATCAAATAGCCACAATAAAAAATAATAAAGGGGATATCACCACCAATCCCACTGAAATACAAACTACCATCAGAGAATACTATAAACACCTCTATGCAAATAAACTAGAAAATCTAGAAGAAATGGATAAATTCCTGGACACATACACCCTCCAAAGACTAAACCAGGAAGAAGTTGAATCCTTGAATAGACCAGTAACAGGCTCTGAAATTGAGACAGTAATTAATAGCCTACCAACCAAAAAAAATCCAGGCCCAGTCAAATTCACAGCCAAATTCTACCAGAGGTACAAAAAGGAGCTGCCACCATTCCTTCTGAAACTATTCCAACCAATAGAAGAAGAGGGAATCCTCCCTAATTCATTTTATGAGGCCAGCATCATCCTGATACCAAAGCCTGGCACAGACAACAAAAAAAGGAATTTTAGACCAATACCCCGATGAACATCAATGCAAAAATCCTCCAAATACTGGCAAACTGAATCCAACAGCACATCAAAAAGTTTATCCACCACAGTCAAGTTGGCTTCATCTCTGGGATGCAACGCTGGTTCAACATATGCAAATCAATTAACGTAATCCATCATATAAACAGAACCAAAGACAAAAACCACATGATTATCTTAACGGATGCAGAAAAGGCCTTTGACAAAATTCAACAGCCCTTCATGCTAAAAACTCAATAAACTAGGTATTGATGGGACATGTCTCAAAATAATAGGAGATATTTATGACAAACCCACAGCCAGTATCATACCGAATGGGCAAAAACTGGAAGCATTCCCTTTGAAAACTGGCACAAGACAGGGATGCCCTCTGACACCACTCCTATTCAACATAGTGTTGGAAGTTCTGGTCAGGGCCGTCAGACAGGAGAAAGAAATAAAGCATATTCAATTAGAAAAAGAGGAAGTCAAATAGTCCCTGTTTGCAGATGACATGATTGTATATCTAGAAAACCCCATTGTCTCAGCCCAAAATCTCCTTAAGCTGATAAGCAACTTCAGCAAAGTCTCAGGATACAAAATCAATGTGCAAAAATCACAAGCATTCCTATACACCAATAATAGAAAAACACAGAGCCAAATCATGAGTGAACTCCCATTCACAATTGCTTCAAAGAGAATAAAATACCTAGGAATCCAACTTACAAGGGATGTGAAGGACCTCTTCAAGGAGAACTACAAACCACTGCTCAACGAAATAAAAGAGAACACAAACAAATGAACATTCCATGCTCATGGATAGGAAGAATCAATATTGTGAAAATGGCCATACTGCCCAAGGTAATTTATAGATTCAATGCCATCTCCATCAAGCTACCAATGACTTTCTTCACAGAATTGGAAAAACTACTTTAAAGTTCATATGGCACCAAAAAAGAGCCCACATTGCCAAGACAAAACTAAGCAAAAAGAACAAAGCTGGAGGCATCACACTACCTGACTTCAAACTATACTACAAGGCTACAGTAACCAAAACAGCATGGTACTGGTACCAAAACAGAGACATAGACCAATGGAACAGAACAGAGCCCTCAGAGATACCACCACACATCTACAACCACCTTTGACAAATCTGACGAAAACAAGAAATGGGGAAAGGATTCCCTATTCAATAAAAGGTGCTGGGAAAACTGGCTAGCCATATGTAGAAAGCTGAAACTGCATCCCTTCCTTACACCTTATACAAAAATTAATTCAAGATGGATTAAAGGCTTAAATGTTAGACCTAAAACCCTAAAAACCCTAGACGAAAACCTAGGCAATACCACTCAGGACACAGGCATGGGCAAGGACTTCATGACTAAAACACCAAAAGCAATGGCAACAAAAGCCAAAATTGACAAATGGGATCTAATTAAACTAAAGAGCTTCTGCACAGCAAAAGAAACTACCATCAGAATGAACAGGCAATCTATAGAATGGGAGAAAATTTTTGCAACCCACCCACCTGACAAAGGGCTAATATCCAGAATCTACAAAGAACTTAAATTTACAGGAAAAAAAAAAACCTCATCAAAAAGTGGGCGAAGGATATGAACACACACTTCTCAAAAGAAGACATTTATGCAGCCAACAGACACATGAAAAAATGCTCACCATCACTGGCCATCAGAGAAATGCAAATCAAAACTACAATGAGATACCATCTCACACCAGTTAGAATGGCAATCATTAAAAAGTCAGGAAACAACAGGTGCTGGAGAGGATGTGGAGAAATAGGAACACTTTTACACTGTTGGTGTAGATGTAAACTAGTTAAACCATTCTGGAAGACAGTGTGGTGATTCCTCAAGGATCTAGAACTAGAAATACCATTTCACCCAGCCATCCCATTACTGGGTATGTACCCAAAAGATTATAAATCATGCTACTATAAAGACATATACACAGGTATGTTTATTGCAGCACTATTCACAATAGCAAAGACTTGGAACCAACCCAAATGCCCATCAATGATAGACTGGATTAAGAAAATGTGGCACATATACACCATGGAATACTATGCAGCCATAAAAAATGATGAGTTCATGTCCTTTGTAGGGACATGGATGAAGCTGGACACCATCATTCTCAGCAAACTATCGCAAGGACAGAAAACCAAACACTGCATGTTCTCACTCATAGGTGGGAATTGAACAATGAAAACACTTGGACACAGGGTGGGGAACATCACACACTGGGGCCTTTCATGGGGTGGGGGGAGGGGGGACGGATAGCATCAGGAGAAATACCTAATGTAAATGACGAGTTAATGGGTGCAGCACACCAACATGCCACATGTATACATATGTAACAAACCTGCACGTTGTGTACATATACCCTAGAACTTAAAGTAGAATAAAAAAAAAAATTAAAAAAGTTTATAACTCATGTTTATTGAGTATTTAGCACAAGGAAGTCCTAAGTGCTTTATATACCTCATCTAATTTAACCTTCAAAATTATAATATGGAAAGTGTCTATTATTCTTTTTATAGGGGAGAAGAAAACAGACTTTGCTAGTTGAAATTAAGTGACTCCCAAAGTCATAAGATTAGTAAGTAATGGCAATAGGATTTGTACACAGGCAGTTAGGTGCCCAAAACTATACCCTTAACAAGTCTCATAATACTGTAGTTTCTTTATATTTGTTCAATGAATAGTGCTTACTGAATACTACGGTCTGAATGTGTCCCCCAAAATTCATGTATTAGAAACTTAATTCCCACTGCAACAGTGTTGGGAGGTATTTAGGTCAAGAGAGCTCCACCCTCACTAATGGATTAATGCCCTTATTTAAAAGGGCTTGTGGAAGTAGTTCCCCTTCTGCCATGTGAGATCATGGCACTCTTTCCTTCCATAAGACTTAGCATTCAAGGTGACATTTTAGAAGCAGAGAGACTGGGCCCTAACCTGCCAGATGCTTTAATATTGGATTTCCCAGCCTCCAGGATTATGAAAAATACATTTCTCTTCTTTTTTTTAACTACTCAGTCTCGGGTATTCTGTTACAGTCACATAAAACAAACTAAGACTCTGAGCATGTTTATCTCCTCACTGGTTTATACCACAGTTATTGACATTAATCTAAAAATGGCTTCCCAAGCATGACTCTTTGCTTCGTAATATTCACAAGGCTAAATAAAACCATAATCTTTTAACTGTTATGTAAAAACAAAATTTAATTTATACCATTGTATTGCACTTATTGTAGTGTCATTCTTCATAATGCTATGGCAGCTATAACCTTTCTCTCTCACAAGCCGCATGTCCTGTGGTCTACAAAGCTAAATGATACTATTAAGATGAAGAAAGATTATACCATTTGAGGGCAGAAGCCAGTATCTAAGAGAGACCATGGAAATAAAATTTTAATAGGATGGATTTTATTTATGCTACATCAATACCTTATTACAAGAATCAGTTCATCATAACAATAATAGGTTGTCATAATTCGATGTTGTGAAACAGACTTTATATCGCCACTCTCTTAAGGGCTTATTCATTGATTACCTTTTTCCTTCCTTTCACAAAGGAAAAAATAGATGTGATAGAGAACTAATATGAACAAAATGAAATGCCATTATTCTCTTGAACAGATCCATTAAAATCATTAATATCTATTCTGTCAGATGGCCTGTATATAGTAATCACATTTGAGTTAAAAAAATGTAACATGTAATAGATATAGTGGTTAACAATAGGACTGAATATTGTAAGTTGGATTGTCAGGGAAATTCTCAGGTACATGTCATATGGTATAAAATACACATAGATCTTGTGTTCAAAATCTCTACTAGCTTACTGGAGAGACATGATACTAACTCATGAAGCAGAGAAATCCCAAGATTCATATGATTATTGTGAATTACAACACACACAGTCTTATGCAACATACTCAGTCTTTTTGACTAAATATTTTAAATTAAAAATGTGTGCTTTGAGGTGACAGGAGAAGAGCAATAAATTAAAATAGCAAGCTTCATTTTTTTAGGTCATTATAACAGCCTGCATCATGGCCCTTAAATATATGAGGTTCTAATCTTGAGCCTGTAAACATTATCTTACTTGAAAAACATATTTTTGTAGATATAATTGAGTTAAGGATCTTGAGATGGGGAGATTTTCCTGGATTATCTGAGTGGGCCGCAAATGCAATCACAGGTATCATTATAAGAGAGAAGCAGAAAGAAATTTGACCATCCAGAAGAGAAGGCAATGACCATGGAGGCAGAGAGTGGAGTGATGCAACTACAAGCCAAAGAATGCTGATAGCCCAAGAGAAGCTGAAAAAGACAAGGAACAGATTCTCTCCTGGACAGTGTGTGGCCCTCCTGACACCTTGATTTCTGCCTGTGAGACTAATCTCAGACTTTTCAGCCTCTGTAACTGTGGGAGAATAAACTTCTGTTGTCTTAAGCTACTCAGTTTGTGGTTGTTGTATTAGCCACATGAAAACAATACTGTCATGATTAGATGTAAATATGGTAGACCTAAATACTGTCTATTTATTAATATTATTCTTTAAATACATATATTTTTCTATTTATCTAGATCTGATAAAAATAACCTAATGAGAACAACTTTTTTTCATACATCATAAATAAAAGCAGTACACTGGGTGATACTAAGATATACTTTTAAGGAAATAAATCATCTAGTAAGTTTTAGAAGAAAATTACAAGCAGACTTTGAGAAATTATAAATCTCAGCTGCTGTATATGACCATTATATCCTTAACATGGAAAATTGACTAATTCCCGCTTATAAAATGTTTCACCTACCTTCTATTACTGACTCAATGGAACAGTTTTCTATATCCAGCCCCCTGGATGAGCATTTAAGAGACTCTTAGTGTGGTCTCCATTTCTAAAAGCCTCTCTAGATTTATCTCTAGATTTATGGTACAAAGATTTTTATAAAATATAAAACACTAAGAATAAAATAGTACTAGAAAAAAAATGTGAGAAGATTATTTCCAAAAACACTCACCCTAAAATTGTATTACAAGAATGGATGATAGAAAAATATTGAATTTCTACTATTGCCTGAGGCGTTGGGAAAACACATTTTTAAAGTAATCTTGTTATAATATTCCAATTTTTTTTTTTTTACTTTCCATTAGTTGACAGTGAGGCTCAGATTTGCCCTTCTCAATAAATGAATATTTAATAGTATTTTATTTCACAAAGAAAAAAGACCTGGTAATTTAACCTATAGTATCAAAGCATCGTTTGGGATTTGGCACCTGTTAAAAGTTGTAAATCAGTGGAAAAGATTTAGTGATATAAATCAGAATAGGTACTTAAGAGAACAGAGAAAAGTTAATCAATATGTTAGTGTGTTTTTCCTTACAAATTTTATAAAATATACAATCCAATGTTGAATGAAATATTTTAAATTACGATTACTTTTATATTTGATAAACTAGTTTGGATTGGTCCGCAATTTCTCACCATCAAAAATGATAGTTTTTGCTGTTTTAACGTTTTTCCCAAACTAATAGCACAAGCTGCTTAAAGATATGAAGGCTAATTATTGTTCCATAATTAAAATAAGATATTGTTTGCCATAAGTAGAAAATATAGCTGGTTTCCTGGATAATTTTTCCATCTTGTATCATTGTTGATGAAAAGGAATTATGTTTAAAATTGCCAAAAAGCAGTATATTTCAAAAAACATAACCAGTAAAATGCCTTATGTTTTCATTTTAGGTACAATCACATTAACATATGACTTACAAAATAAGATTTTTAAGGGACACTATTCACCTAAATTTATGTCAACTTTCCTGAGGTATAATTTACATACAGTAAGATGTGCCCATTTTAAATGTATATTTCAATGAGTTATGACAAAACTATATACCTGTGAAACTACCACCATAAGATATAGAAAGTTTTTATAACCCCAGAAAGTTTCCTTTTACTTCTTCCCAATTTCAGGGGAACCCTAGGTAATAACTCATCTATCTGTTCCTCTAAATTAGACTGGTCTTTTCCGGCATTTCATATAATCATACAATATGTACTATTCTGTGTCTGGTTTCTTTACTCAGCATATTTTTAAGATTTAACCATGTAGTTACATGTATCAATAGTTCATTCTTTTTTATTGCTGAGTATTTCATTGTAGAGATATACCACAATTCATTTGTTTATCTATTAATGGACATTGGGTTGTCTCCAGTTTGGGGTTTTTACTAATAAAGCTGCTAAGAACATTTATGTGATAGTCTGTGTGGTCATGTATTTTCATTGGGATCACAGGGCCATATGGTATGTGCACGTTAAACTTTATGAGAAACTGTTTTCTAAAGTATTCTGAAATGTTTGTACCTGTTTATATTCTCATTGATAACACATGTGAGTTTCAATTGCTCCACATCCTTGCCAACACCAGCAGTGTCAATCATTAATTTCAGCCAATCTATTGGGTGTGTAGTGATATCTCGTTATGGCTTTAACTTGCATTTCCCTGATAAACTAATGGTATTGAGCATCTCTTTATGTGCTTATTGACTAGCTACATATCCTATATTATGAAGTTACTGTTCAAATCTTTGAGAACAGTGACTATTTTGTTGAAAGGCACATGCACATGCGCTAGCACAATGCCTGCCCCAACAGCAACTGAATGAATAACTGGTCTTCCAAAATATTATCTCATAATCCTATTAAATTAGTGCACTAATTTAAATTAGTAAATAAAAATTCATCCAGAAAGAATTAATGGAAACATATCTGAGAAAGGTATGAAATAAGTGCCAAGAAAATGGAAATACTACAGAGCACACCATTCTGGGTTCTTTTATTATTTCACATAGACTTCTAAACTAGAAATACTCTTTCTAAGAAAAAGATTTTATAAAATAGAAGAAGACATGATTATTCTGAAAGCCAAACATCAAGTAACTGTATATCCATCTTTATCTGTTCTCTCTTAAAACAAATGATTTGCCTGTACCTGATATATCATTCTTATTTGTCATGTTCTGTCACTCGCAAAACACCTGATGGAAATAAATGTTTTAAAGTTGATGATTTTTTAAGTTTTTAAAAAGACTAAAGACCTTTCTTTGGTGAGAAGGACATGAAAAATGTAAAAAGGGACAGGAATAAATATTTGAGAAATTGAAAATCATTTTTTAAAGGATGAGTGAATTGTTGCTTTTAATTTAGCTTTAATAGTGTGCTTTAAAATGATAATAATAATAGCAGCATGATGAAACATAATGAGTCCTGGAATATCTGGGTCCAAGTACCAACTTCCACCACAATGGCAATGGGAATGTCTTTGTGCTGGTTTTGGGGTGGCAAGCAACAGAAACAGATTCTGGCAAACACAAACCAAAGGGAATTTATTGAGACGATATCAGGGACTCATAGAATCTCCAGGAGGTTCAAGAACCTGGAAAAGACAGGAACCAAGGCAGCTCTGGATTAAGGCAGCTGGAAGTTCAACAGTTCTCTCAATACAAATGGTCTCATCAGGATACGCCCCTGTTGAGATGAAGCAGAACTGGACCTCTGGCAGCCTGATTGTTCACATTTCAAAAGGGAGCCTCTAATTGCCTATGCTCTGGTCTCATCCTCGCCCACATGACCAGGTATTGGTGGGCACCTCGTTGCAGTCCTAGCAGATCCCATTAACGGGGAGGGGATATTAGTGTATTATGAGGAAATGGGAAAGGCCCTGAGCAGTCAGGAAATAATCAATCGTCACTAATGATATCAGAAAAATTAAATATCTCGATCTATGAAACTCAACTGAGGATGCCCCTTTGTCTCAACTTAAAAGGATTCCTAAAAGGCTCAAAGGATACTATATATATATATATAGTATCCTTTGTATATATATACGTGTATATATATACACGTATATACATGTGTATATATACACATATATACATATGTATATATACATATGTATACATGTATACATGTATACATATATACATGTATACATGTATATATACACATGTAAATATATATGTATATACATGTAAATATATGTGTATATATACATGTAATATACATGTGTATATACATGTAAATATATATGTGTGTATATATACATATATACATACATGTAAGTGCTTTGAAAACCATAAGGCACCTAACAAATGTTGTTTCATTACTGTGCCATGAATTCAAGAGGAACTGTGAAAGTCTATAGTAGAGAATGCAAACCTGAGGAAAATAAAACTAAAAAGCTATCAAAAAAATGGAAAATATTGGAGCTCTTATAGGTTTTGCTCATCCCACTACTGTATCTACTTACTGGGGCAATTTTTCTTCCAAAATAATTTACAGGACTAGTAAACAAAAAAGGCCTTATTGTTAGGATTTAATGCAGTACAGTAATTATCATAGTAGCAGTATGTGGAAAATATTTGTTTATTCTGAAAGCCCTATTTTTGGGGGCATTTAAAAAAAAGCCTATTTCCCCCAAAGGATGAAGAAATCAAATGGCTGTTCATATGTTTCAAGACTGAGAAATTTATTCAAATGCACAGAAGATACCACATTTTCTAGTGGCACTTCTGTTTGTTTGTTTGCAAATTATTAGGTATCTTTTTCCCTGAGGAATAAAGTTCTGAGATAATTTACTCCTAAAGAAATTGAAAAATCAGTCAGGTATCTAGTCAGTTAATTTCTTTTAGCCATAAAACTTGAATTATCTTACTTTAACTTTCATAATGGGGTAATAGCAAAATAGAAAAAACAAAATTTGCAATAAAAGTTTGTAACCAAAGATACATATCACAATCCATATGTTTCCTTAGAAGTTCTGATAAAACAACGTGAATGTACTTAATATCAATAAACTGTACACTTAAAATGGATAAAATGTTAAATCTTATGCACATTTTACCACAATTAAAACAGTTGAAATACACTATAAAAAGGGTTCTGACATAAATCATCTCAATTTGGCTTATTTCCTTCTCATAATATATAAGACTAATAATTTCTGCTCTATAATAAAAGTCAGAATAATAACTGTGATCTTACCTTGGTTCAGATACATATCTCAGGTATAATTCTGACATTCTGAACATTTAAACTCCTAAGATTTGTTCAATAAAATGCAACATAACTATTCTTTTAAATCAAATAATGAATTACATTATTAATAATCAACTAGTCACAGTTCAATTATACATTCAGATTTAAAGTTTTCTGTTATACCTCATTTTAAATAATACCTTTCATCATTTTCCTATTTTAAACCTTCTTAAACATTAGTTACTGTCTTTGTGTCCTGTTACTCTTCATAAGGGGAGGAGAACGGGCATCTGAGATATCATGAGGTGCATGGTAGGGATGGAAAGTCTGTTATGAGGGAGACAGGAAAAGAAGAGACTTAGGTGATGACCAAAGAGAAATCTGAGGCTGGGGATGCTACATGGATTTTCTCTGTTGACCACTTCCCTCTCAAAGAGTCCTTAACCATGACGGATTTGTCTTATATAAATCCCTCCCTTCATGATAATGTTTGGGGGAAACATGAGAAGGAAGTAATAAAGAGAAAGCTAGCAGAATATGCCCCCCTAAAATATGCCACTTTGGCATAAGGATTATTTTGAGCTAAAGGCAAGGAGAAACAGATACCAAAAGAAGCTTTTTCACAGCCATAAAGAAAGAAAAGAAAGGAAAAGAAAGAAAAAGAAAGAGAAAAAGAGAAAGAGAAAGAGAGAGAGAGAAAGAGAAAGAGAGAAAGAGAGAGAAAGAAAGAGAAAGAGAGAAAGAAAGAGAAAGAAAGAGAAAGAAAAAGAGAAAGAGAAAGAAAGAAAAAGAGAAAGAGAAAAGGAAATCATGTCCTTTGCAGCAACATGGACACAGCTGGAGGCCATTATCCTAAGCGAATTAATACTGAAATAGAAAACCAAATATCACATGTTCTCACTTGTAAGTGGGAGCTAAACTTTGGATAAACATGGACATAAAGATAGGAAAAATAGACACTAGAGACTACTAGAGGTGTGAAGGAAGGAAGGGGGTGTGAGTTTAAAAACTATGGGTGCTATGCTTATTACCTGGATGACAAGATCAATTGTACCCCAAACCTCACCATCAGGCAGTATATCCACGTAACAAACCACCAATCCACTCCCCGTATCTAAAATAAAAGTTGAAATTTAAAAAAAGAGGGAGAAAAGCTTTCTTCCCTCCCTCTATTGGCCTAAAGGCAGAACGTAAATTTACAAAGGTGTCCCTCCTCCTTTCTCTACCAGGAAAGAAAACGTTCCTGCCTAGAGATGACTTGAGACTCTTATCAGCATGGAGACATCACCAGAGGAATCCACACCACAAACCATACCAGCTAGCCTTTATCTACCTACCATTAGTTTCCCATATACAGTCATACATCACTTAATAAGAAATGCATCATTTTGTCCTCATGCAGATATCATAGGGTATACTCACAAAAACCTAGCTGGGATAGCTTGCTATACACCTAGGCCATAAGGTACAGCCTATTGCTCCTAGGCTACAGACCTGTACAGCATGGGACTGTGCCGAGTGCTGTTAGCAGTTGTCACACAATGGTAAGTATTTGTGCTTCCAAACACAGCAAAACGTAGAAAAGGAATAATAAAAATACACTATTATAATCTTATGGGACCAGTGTCAAATGTGTGGTTTGTTGTTGACCACATCATTATACACACATGACTAAGTTTATCTTCCCACAATTTGCCACCCCTGGAGACTCAACGTCCCTTTTTTTTGTATTGTCCCTTCTCAAAAATATATTGTTTTTGTTGAAGATGCTACATAAGTCAGAGTTCTAAGCCAGCTCTTTTGAGATTTCCTCTTTCCCTGAGTTTTCTCCCCTGAATATATGAAATATACATGTTAATAAACTTCTGTTTGGTTTTCTCTTGTTAACTTGTTACAGGGGTCTCAGATGAGAATTTAGAAGGGTAGAAGGAAAATTATTTTTCTTTCCCTACAGTGGCCAATATCACAAAGATACAATAATATGAGTACCAACTTATGAAGAAGGCATGATTATTCTGACATCATACTGAAAGAAGAATATGAAAAAGAAAATAGTGTCTTAGACACTGAAGGAAAATGTGACACATTATCTATACAGTTATAAATAGATACAGCAAGCAATGCCATTTGCATGTGTCATTTAGGACAATAGTTTTCTCCTTTGCCTTGGAGGGACCTTTCCACATTTGAGACTCCTCAATCTTTATTCATTACTGAGTTAGGCCTAGTGGCAAAGGGTGATGCCCCCTTGACCACATGCCTAATTTCCCAAGGAGTCTCAAGAGACATTTTATGAAAACCTGAGGTTTTACGAAATGTAGTTTGAAAATCACTACTTTATACTTAATAAATGATACAACTTGATGGATCTTTCTAGTAGTATATATACAAAAACTTCTGAATGAATGAAAAACGTTTCCAAGATTGCTAAATTAAAAAAGAAAACTCCAAAGAAGACACATTTGACTTAACTCCTGTCATATCATTATGCTTGGTTTCTTACCAACAGTTACCCTTTGAAAATTAGTCAGCCAATAAAACACATATTATTTGATATTTTCCAGTATCTCTGGACCTTTAAGACAACTATATATTATAGCAACTTAGATACCTTTCTGCTCAGTGGAGATTTAAGAATTATTTCTAAACTTTTGACCTTATCAGCTCCCCACACAGACCCAGTAAGAGGTGACCTTTACAAGCCCCACACACTCATGTCACCACATCAAGATGCAATATCGACAACGCAAAACCTTCTCTAAGTCTCGGCCCAGTAAACTGACAAATGTGTTCTACGACAATCCTCTATATAGCTGATTATTAAGAGTTTTGCTTAATTTCCAGCACTTCCATTTCAGTCTATCACTGGTTGCTCATCAAAGAAAAATTCTGGAGTAAAACTGCATTTCCTGCTGTGAGCAAGTTGCTTTCATTAACAGTAAGTTCACTTTTTATGTTTGTGGCAGATTTTCACATTTTGACAGATAACTTTAGACTGAAAACATTATAAGAAATAGGAAAGATCCACTAAAAGTTAGAAATTCCTTAAATAATTGTTTTTTAAAGAACTACTCTCTAAAAACCAATCAAAATTTGCAATTTTTGTCTTCAAGTTTCATCTTCTTTGCAACTATTTTGTAATGTGATCTGCATATGGGAGAAGCAAACATCTCATCTAAGCAATGAAGAAAGCTGGCATTTTCTGAGTAACCATTCCTTTGTTCACTGAGAATAATTTGCTGTCACCATTCTCTATAAAACAGTCTTCCCAAACTGAAGCCTGGCACCATGAAAGCAGTTTAAGTTTGTTTTCTCTCAATATTTTATGCTCATTACTGAAACTTGTGGATGGAAAACAATATCTATATTCTTCTAGAAAAACAAGAAAACAAAGTGCATTATGCCTTTTTGGAACTACGAAATTTAAGATGGATATACACACACACACACACGTATATATGTAGGTATACACACACACACACACACACACACACACACACACAAATCTTTCTGCCCTCCTATTTGCCTGAAAGCAGAACATAAATTTACAAACCTTTCCCTTCTCCCTTCTCTACCATGAAGGACAAAAGTTCCTCCCTGGAGATGACTTTGGACCCTTATGAGCCTGGAGACAACACCAGAGGAATCCACATTACAAACTCTACCAACTAACCTACTTTTTCATCTGCTTTTCTTCTAAATCCAGTAATGTATCCACCTTGTTAAGGACAAGTTGACAAAAATGGCTGAATGATGTCAGGCTGGCTGAGCTTCTAGACCTTGACTGCTCCCAATTGTCGCAAGCAACGCTCAATAGTTTTTCAACATTCTAGGGTGCCTTTTGAGCTCCACCCAAAGCTCAAATCATTTGAATTCTTAAAGATGCCTTATAGACTACCTTCAACATTACAATGTCATAAGGTTCTTTCCAGATAATTCAGCACAGAGTTGGCCTTCCATTAAGACCATTTTTTCACTTCATTGTATCCAAATTCAGCAATCCTAGGTTTTAATTTGCATTTTTGTTTACATATAGGTCAGGAACTGCCATTTATTACCTTGTGAAAAGCCATTTTGTGGCATTTTTTCTACCAACTTTTAAGAACAGATTGGGGTTCAAATTTCCATTTTTTTTTTCACTAAAACATTTCAAGAAACTCCTTGATCACACATATGGCCAAGGCAGTGTGTTAGGTGTCAGGAATTCTATGCATATAAATGAGACACGTTCTCCTCTGGCAAGTCAAGGAGAGAAACAAATATACAAGACAGGTTAAATGATGTAAATATAAGCAATATCATAAGACAGATCTAGTCAGTTGCAAATATTACTGACAATGTTAGGTTTACTCTGGTTTCCTCTTATTCTGAATGAGTCCTTTTGCTTTTGTGTATAATTTTATTTTATAGAGGACCTATCTTCTCTGGCCTTCTCTCAGTTTGTATTTTATAGGTGTCTCCCTGTCTTCCACCATCATTCTCTCTCTGTAGATGGTATCATTTCTTTCAGTTCAGAAACATGCCCTGGTATTTTTCATATTAATAGGAAAAGTACCTTGATAGCATAGGACCTCCCAGTTGCCCATCTCATTTCTTCTGCTCCCTTGTACTTTATAGTTCTCAAAAGATTGAATATACACACTGTCCATGACCTCACTTGTCATTCATTCCTCAGCCTACTCCAGTCTGGCTTCTTGTCCCTGTTACTATAGCAAAACTGCTCTTGACAAATTCACAAAGAATTCATATTACCAGATGAAATGGGCTATTTAATATTCTCACCTTTCTGGACCTCTCTAAGCAGGATTCAACCCTCTTAATCACTTTTTTCCTGAAAGACCTTCCACTCTTGGCCTCTGTAATATAATTACCTACATATGTCTCTGGTTTTTCTTTCTCTGTTTCCCTGGATAGCTCTTCTACTAAATAAATCCACAAGGCTCTTTCCTGGACCCCCTTATTTTCTATGTACTATCATCCTAATTAACATCATGTGTTCATGGGCTTTAATATCACCCATAAACTGATAATACCCAGGTTAGCTCTAACTGGGACATCTTTTTGGGTTCTACTCACATGTATTGAACTCACCAATTTGTTGCCACCACCTCAAAATCAGCATGTTCAAAACTTGGCCTTTGGCTTTCTTCCAAAGCCTATTTCTCCCCACGTGTTCAGGATTTCTATAAATATTACCATCCACCCAGCTGCTTAAGTCAGAAACATAGGACCCATTCTTGATTCATCTGCCTCTCTTAACACCCACACGCATATTAATTGCAAATTCAATTGCATCCACCACGAAAATACATTAGAAGATCAGTCCATTTCTTCCCATCTCCACTGTCACCAACCTGGTCCAGGCCATCATCATTTCTCACCAGGTTTTCCCCCACAATAACCTCTCACTTGTTTTCTTTTGCCTTTTCCAACTCTTCCCCTCACAATGCATCTGGAGAGACTTTGGCAATATTCATCAGCTCACATCATTTTCCTATTTAAAACTCTTCAATGGTTCCCATCATGTATAGAATAAAGTCCAGACATTGACCCATAAGGGGCTACACAATCTGGCCCCATGTTTCTCCCTAAATTCATCCCGTAGCACTCTTTGCCTCATTCTCTGGCTCCAGCCTATTAATCTTCTCTTAGTTCCTCAAACATGCCAAGTTCTTTACTGTTGAAGAGAGTTTGCACATGTTGCTCCCTCTACCTGGAATGCACTTTCTATACTAGATCTTTCTCCACCCTTAGATTATAACAGCCTCAATGTAACCTCTTCAGAGAAGATTTCCCTGGCCTCCCTCTAATATTATACCCTTTGTGCCAGTTATTTTATGCCACTGCACTTTTTGTATTTCACAATTATGTTTCATCTACTTGTTTATTGGCTGTGTCTCCCATAGACTGTGATCTGCACAAGGACAGCAGTAAGCCCAGCGCCTAGGACGATGCCTAACACATTATAGGCAATCAACAAACATTTAAATAATTCATCAGCTTTCTAAGAATTTGCAAAATGACACCCATACTGGGAAAATAAATAATCTCTTCAGCCCCAGCAACTCTTTTTTTTTAATTTAGGATTTTTTGAGGTTTTTTTAATGGTCTGCATATACCACACACTACCACTGGGACTTTTACATATTACCTAACTTGTTTTTCTCAATAAACCTTCAAGATAAGGATTATTCTCCAAACTGTACATATCAAGAAACTCACTAGCAATGAGATAAGGTACGTCACTCATAGTGATACAGAGTGTCAGGGATAGAACTCAAATCTAACTCCAATCTTCTGAAACTCTCTTGATTATACCCAGGGCTGGCTTCGGGGACATGAGATTGGTTTAATTGCACAGAGCCCCATGCTGTAATGTTCTGCTGTTGCCATTTAAAATTATTAATTTCTGAATATGGGGATTTGCATATTTATTTTACACTGGACCCCATAAATTACATAGATGCTTCACAGGTTTTGTTGTGAAAAGCTTCCTTGACTTTATTCCTATTAGCTTGGCATCTCAGAAGAATTTAGGATCTAAGAACACTGATTTACACTGTACTAACAGTTGTAAAGTACTTACTAAGGCATTAAGACAAAAAAAAAAATTCAGACCTAATCCCAGAGGTAATTCTCTATTTTTTTCCTGTGTCTTGAGAAATGCCTGCTTATCTCCTTTTTTTATGTCTGCCATTTTATGATTTCATCCTTGAATAAAAGATTACTTCCCCAACTTTACTCTTTCTAATCCCATGAAACTAGATCTTAGACATTGGTAGTCAGCTAAGAAATGGCTTTGTATAATGTAGTATTGCCCCTGGTTAGGCATTATTCACAAATTCACTAAAACCACAAACAACCGAATTGATTAATTATACCTTAGAACAATAATACCTTACTCACAGTATTTTTTTTCTTCAGTGGTCAATGATTCTGTCTTGTACCATGGAATCCACGTTGTTGATAGACTCAAAGTGGTGATACGCATCTCTCCTAAACCCTCCTCAGTCTTACTCTAAAGTTTTTATAACTGAGGGGTTCTCAAGCTGTCGTGCCCAGACCATCAGAAGCAGAAGAAACACCTGGAAACTTGTTAAAAATGCAAATTCTCACACCACACTTCAGCTGTATTTATTTAGAAAATGCAGAGGATGGGACCCAGTAAGCTGTGGTTTAACAAGCCCTCCAGGTGATTCTGATATATGCTAACATCGAGAACCACCATCATAGATAATGGTCACTAAAATAGTGTTATCCTCACTAGCAAAGACATGGAATCAACTTAGATGCCCATCAACAGTGGACTGCATAAAGAAAATGTGGTACATAAATACCATGGAATACTATGCAGGCATAAAAAAGAACAAAATCATGTCATTTGCAGCAACTTGGATGCAGGTGGAGGCCATTATCTTATGCAAACTAACACAAAAACAGAAAACCAAATACTGTATGTTCTCACCAAGTGCGAGCTAAACATTGGGTACAAATGGACATAAAGATGGAAACAGTAGATGCTGGGGACTAGTAGAGGGAGGAGGAGGCAGGGGGCCAGGGTTGAAAAACTACCTCTTGAGTACTATGCTCACTTCACTATCTGGATGATGAATTCAACTGTGCTCTCAACCTCAGCATCACACAAAATACCTTTGTAACAAACCTGCACATGTAACCCCTGGATCTGAAATAAAAGTTGAAAAAAATAAAAAATAAAATAAAATGTGTTATCATAATTTGGGTTATCAAGTAAATCACCTGAGGACCTTTTCAAGCTATAGTTTTCCTAACCCTGCTACAGAGATAGAAAGTTCACAGGCATGGTATAGTCCATCCAGTAGCCCGTTTTTTTGTTGTTGTTTGTTTGTTTTTTTGGTTTTTTTGAGACGGAGTTCCGTTCTTGTTGCCTAGGCTGGAGTGCAATGGTGCAATCTCAGCTCATTGCAACCTCTGCCTCCTGGGTTCAAACAATTCTCCTGCCTCAGCCTCCCGAGTGGCTGGGATTACAGGCGCCCACCACCATGCCCGGCTTTTTTTTTGTTTTGTTTTGTTTTAGTTGAGATGGGGTTTCACCATGTTGGCCAGGCTGGTCTCAAACTCCTGACCTCAGATGATCCGCCCGCCTCAGCCTCCCAAAGTTCTGGGATTAGAGGCATGAGCCACCGCGCCAGCCAGCCTGTTTTTTTTAAACAGCTTTCCAGGTGATTCAGATGGCCATCAAGTTTGGGAACCCTTCTCCAATGGAGTGGCTGTTTAAAATCAGTTACATATTTGGATGAATAGTTTTACATTTCATCATTGAGTTTCTTCAGAATTTCTGGACATGTGTTTTTTGTTGTTGTTCTTAGGAACTGTGAGTATGTATGTGTGAGTGTTTATATCATTGATGAATCTCTACCAAGCTTGACAAATGTAATCTAAAACTACTTATTCTGATGCTTCTGGCATGTTTCAGCAGCCAATTTGCAAATGATGCTAATCTAAAAGACTTGCCTAATAAAAAACATATAACACATAGACAAATTTTTAAAATATCAAGAGCAACAACAAAAACAGATTTATACTTTCTCATGGCTCCTTTTAATCCTTGAGTAGATACCGAATGAATACCTTATAATCATCAAGTTGACCCAGATTTCAAGAATTTGCTTCTTAATTTAAAAGTAAGAACTTCATGATTGCACCGCACTCCAACCTAGGCAACAAAGTGGGACCCTGTTTCAAAGGAAAAAAAAAAAAAAGGAAACAGCCTTTTTATCTAGATATAAAGAGAATTTTATTGAGGACCTAATCTTTGCACAATACTGTATCTCATTAATTAACCTCATTTTTGTCCTGGTCATCAGCCAGAGGGAAACTGGAATGAGAAAATACTTTGACTAAAAGTGGATCTTCACTGTTCTCCTTAACTCATTTCTCCCAACTACCTTTCATATTCTTCAGAGATATAAATGTTTTTCTGGTAGCTCACCTGTCAATCTTTGCTCCGTATTTCAGAAAAGTAATGGGTTAAAAAATAATAATAAAAGAATAAAAGAAGAATTGCCCTACATTTTTTTCTATTTCCTCCACTTTTTAAGACTACAGAACGTAGAGCCAGGCAGGCTGATTTCAAACATAAACTTCATAACATTGGGCAAGTTATTTAATATCTCTGTGCCTTAGTTCCCTTATCTGTAAAATGAGTACAATGATGTTGTCATAAGAAATAAATGATTCAATATATGTAGATCTCACAGAACAGTTTCTGGAACATGGAGTCCAACATGGGTAACTATCACTAACATTCTCATGTCACTGCAGTTGAATCTGCCCTGTGTAGTTGGAATCTGCAAATGCACAGCTTCCAATATCCTAAAGGCCAAACTACATCATCCTGCCTTCAATAAAACATTTTACGGCTCTGTTTGTGATTTCCTACATTACTCACAGTGTATATTGCAAAGCCTAGGGTTGTTTTGAATCCCCTAATCTTTCCCTAATTGCTACACAGTCCCCCAATTCATAGATTGACGGGAGCATTTGTGCACATAGGTTTGGAGTCAAACCTGGGTTCGAATCTCTCTCTCCTACCCCTCTTTTCCAGGCTGACTGCTCCAGCCTCTTTGGCTGCCTTCTTGTTCCTCAAACACATCAGGCATGCCTCTGCCTCGGGACACTTGTACTTGCAGTTCACTCTGCATGGAATGTTCTTTCCCTCATTTAGTATCTCCATGGCTTGCTCCCTCACTTCTTCTGACATCTACCTAACAGCAACAATCAGATAGGCTTTCTCTTTAGCTCAAATGGTGCCTCCTCTCATTCTCTATCTCCCTGTCTTGCTTTATTTTTCCTCACAGCACTTATAATCACTAGATATTTTATTACATATTTATTTGCTTGCCAGTGTATCTTCTGCTGGCCTTCATTAGAATATAAGCTCCAGGAGGGCTGGAACTTGATAAAATGAAAATGTTACCTACATAATCAGATTGTTGTACAAATTGAATGAGATAACACATATGAAATATGAAACTTTTATAAACAAAAAAGAGCTTAACAAAATGCTAAGCATACATCAAATATTCATTTTCCCCCCTCTTCTCATAACAAATGAAGAGGGTCAGCACATTTTGCTTCTCTTATATCCCTACAAGACAGGAAAGAATGTATGGAAATTCTTCAATTCTATGGTCACTACTTAGATTAGCAGCAAAAGGCAACATGTCCTAATTAGATTTTAAATATACTTGGCTTTAAAGCTGTAGTCTTATACTTTCTATAAGCATACAGAGTGAGATTAAATAAGAATGCTGGTGGCCGGGTACAGTGGCTCACACCTATAATCCCAGCACTTTGGGAGGCTGAGGCAGGTGGATCACAAGGTCAAGAGTTCGAGACCAGCCTGGCCAATATGGTGAAACCTCGTCTCTACTAAAAATACAAAAATTAGCTGGGCATGATGGCGTGCACCTGTAGTCTCAGCTGCTGGTAGGCTGGAGCAGGAGAATCGCTTGAACTCAAGAGGCGGAGGTTGCAGTGAGCCAAGATCATGCCACTGCACTCCAACCTGGGCGAGGGAGCGAGACTCCATTTAAAAAAAAAGAATGCTTGTGAAAGGGGTATTTTTGATTAAATGATTTTCCAGTTAATCATCAGCTCTTCTTTTGCCCATTGATTCTGAACATTTCTCTTTCTGATCTGAATGCAGTTTCTTGCCATAATAAGTAGGAAGCATAAAACATAAATCCATCCTCTTACGACTGAGTACAGTATCTTGATTGAGGGTCATTGTGATGGACATCAATATTTATTTGATACAATCGAAAATATTGAAGATACAGCATATTGGCTTGACTCTATTCTAACCTTGAGATAAACCAAGGTAATAACTTCCTCAAATTAAACTCCTAATGAAGACACTTATTTGTCTCTTGTCATATTTTTAATAGTAGATATCTCACACACACATACAGAGAGAGAGAGAGAGAGCCCACTTAACAAGTGTTCCGTAAGTTTTACTTGATGAATTTAAAGTTTTCTAGATCTGGTTTTGATTGACATCACATAAAGAAATAATCAGGGCTTATCTAAAGCTTGAAAGGATATGTAAATGTTTCAGCACATTAAAAAGATACTGGAAATAAAGTCTTCAGGTCATGTAAATACAATTGTATTGCCCTACTTTTTATTTTTTTCATTCAATAATTCTCCTCAGACTAAGCTTGTTTGCAGGCCTGCAGACAATATAGTTTCATTATCAAGTACTGCCTTGACTTAGTCTCAGCATCCATAGTGACCTTTAAGCCAACTTCAAGAAGAAATCATCTTTGTGGGGGAAAAGACACACATTAACATTGCTTACACTCTTTTTATCATCTTACCTATGATTCACAAGTCAGTAGCATGTTGACAAAAAATTAAAGGGTAGTTATATTTGAATTCTTTCTCTACCTTTCCCCAGCTGACCTTGGTTAAAACAGACTTCACTTCTCTGAAATTTTATTTCTTCTTCCATAACTTGTGCATCAAAATAAAACCCACAGTGGAATGATGATGAAAGATTACATAAGAGATCATTAAAAGAGCCTGGTATTAATAAATGCCAAAATTATGCTCATTTTTCTCTCTTACTTCATCTTCTCTCTGTCCAGGATATGAAACACCAAAGTCTACAGGATTTTCATTATGCTCTTTCATTTACTTCACACACAATTACTGAGTTTCTACAACATGCCAGCCACTCAGCAAGATTTGGGAATACACTGATGAATAAAATACAGTCATTGCCCTGAAGAAGATCCTAAACCAAAGGACCCGATTATACTCTATGTACATATAAGGTTTTTACCCAGGAAGAAGTAATAACATCCAGCCTTCTAGAGGTCTTACAATGTGTATGATTCATAAACTATGCAGTAATACAATATTCTGTGAATTACCTCACTGCTCACATTAATACAGGACCATGATGTTATCATACCAGCCTAACAGTCTGTCTCCATCAGTGGACCCAAAGGCACCAGTTATACAAAATACAGTATGATTGAAAAAATAATGTTTTCTGTCCCCCAACTGTATTCAACGGGTAATGAGACAAAAGTAGGACATTTTTTTTTTTTGCTTATCTCTGGTTCCTTCTGCATTCATTTTTCATGGCCTATTCATTTGGGATGTTTGGTCTTAATAACATGAATTAAGCTCTTGTTTTAGTTACTGTTACCAGTGCATTCTATAGTTACATTCAATAACTTGATGGACCTTCAAAGCAATGAGCTCTTTTTGTAGCTGTAAGCCAGATCATTCTCATTTTGTCCTAGGCCTTGGTAATTTGAATCATTATTGTTTATCTTTTAAGGAAAATTAATTTCATTTAGTGTGGGAGTATCTAATGCTTTTAAATGCATAAAAACTCATTTCTTTGTCACAAAATGGCTGTCGATAATTTAGAACACGGAAAACAATTTTAAAGTTTATCTTTTTGTTCAAAATGTGTGCTCACAGGGATGACTTTGTGATATGAAGCCAAAAAATGGGAATAGATCCTATTCTGAAACTGGTACCCACTCTGGGCAATGTGTTGGTGACAGCAAATGTCAGGTCCAATTATACTACTTCCTCTCAATAAATCTTGAAGGGCTTCTTTTATTAGAGAATTTATAAAGACAACAACAAAAAAAGACATATAATGAATACTCACCAATTACCTTAAACTTAATTATACACACAAGTTGGAATAGTAATACTAATAATATATAGTATAACTACAGTAAAATCCTTAGTTAAGAAAGATAAAGGGAAAAGTGTCTAAAAGTGAAGGTCCAAGTCTTTTTGCCTTTGTCTTGGTTTCTATGCTGTGCTATGAATATAATCTTCAGCTTTCTTTACTTTTTGTTTCATGCTTCACTGGTACTTCTTTGCAGCCATGAATGACCAATTGCAGAATTTCTAAGTCTTCATCTCTGATACGGTTTTGCTATGTCCTCACCCAAATCCCGTCTTGAATTGTAGTTCCCATAATCCCCATATCATGGGAGGGACCCAGTGGGAGGTAACTGAATCATGTGGGCAGTTACCCCCGTGCTGTTCTTGTGATAGTGAATGAGTTCTCACAAGATCTGATGGTCTTATAACGGGCTTTCCCCCTTTGTTTGGCATGTCTCTTTCCTGCCACCATGTGAAGAAGGACATGTTTGCTTCCTCTTCTGCCATGATTGTAAGTTTCCAGAGGCCTCTCCAGTCATGCTGAACTGTGAGTCAATTAAACCTCTTTCCTTTATAAATTACCCAGTCTCGGGTATGTCTTTATTTGCAGCATGAAAACAAACTAATACAATATCCAACCATCGGAGTCTCCATCAGCTGTATATCTACAAACATGGTTGTTTATTTTTCCCTAATTCTGAACAAGTGCTGCAATTTTAAGCTCAAAACTTTCCCACAGATACAAATGAGTGTTGTAGACCCATAACCCAAGATTACCTGCTACACATGCTATAGGCAAATTGGCTTTATATCTCTCTGACCTTTGACAGGAAGATAGCAGCTCTAGGTCGGATGCTTCACATCCCCTAGCTCTTTGTGCTTCTAACACATAGAAGCTTTATGCACTTTGGACATTTGCTGAATTACCATAGAATGTCATCCTGAGGCCAGGCACGGTGACTCACATCTGTAATCCCAGCATTTTGGAAGGCCAAGGTGGGCAGATCACATGACGTCAGGAGTTCAAGGCCAGCCTGGCCAATATGGAGAAACCGCATCTCTACTAAAAATACAAAAAAAATTAGCCAGGCGTGGTGGCGCGCACCTGTAGTCCCAGCTACTCGGGAGGCTCAGGCAGGAGAATCACTTGAACCCAGGAGGTGGAGGCTGAAGTGAGCCGAGATCATTCCATTGCACTCCAGCCTGGGTGACAGAGCAAGACTCTGTCTCAAAAAATATAAATAAATAAATAAATAAATAAATAAATAAATAAAGTCATCCTGTTGTGTGCTAAATGTTTGTGTCCCCCCCAAAATTCATATGTTTAAACTTAGTTCCCAAGGTGATGATATTAGGAGGTGGGGCCTTTGGGAGATGACTAGGTCATGAAAGTGGAGCCCTCAAGAATGGGATTGGTGCCCTTATAAAAAAGTTCCACTACGTAAGAACACAGCAAAAGACAGCCACCTAGGAAGCAGGCCTTCACCCTCACCAATCATCACATCTGCCAGCACCTTGATCTTGGACTTTGCAGCCTTCAATATGATAAGAAATAATCTTCTGATGTTTATAAACCACCCAGGCTACGATATTTTACTAGAGCAGCCTAAATGGACTAAAACACATCCTCTGTGACAGATATTCTAGAGAAAACAATCTATTTATTGTTTCCATGAAGTTTTACAGTTTAATTGTTCAAGGCCCAATGTGGTATGACTTCAGTTGTACTTGCAGTAATTTGGTTTTTCAGCTCAGAATTTTCTCGACTTCTTCACAAAGCCATACTTCCCTAAAATAGGCCCATTTTTGAAAAGAAAGAGAGACTCAACTTCTCACCTTATTTGACGTTAACATTTTGAAGCCTGAGTGCTAAATTTTTCACCTTTCTTTCTTGCCTATTAACAGTGATGTATAATAATTATCTATTACTATAATCTTTATTTATGGTAATCTATTACTATAATCTTTATTTATGGAGCAAAGGAGACACTTTTATCAAAAATCAGATGTCCTCAAATAACAGGAAAAAATGGTAACAGCTCCATTTTAAAACTAATTATAATGCAAAATTTCAACTTAAGTGTTGTTCTCATTCATTGAGAAGAAAAAATAATAAAATATTTACAAACTATTAATAATTGCATTTTGCAATATCCATGGAGAAAATATTAAATAAGAATATTCAAAAAATTATTTTACCTGTACAGCTTCGATTCAATTAATCAATAACTGAAATTTACACTATCTGTTCATGAGTACAATCCATTGGTTTTCTCACTTATTTGACCCATCTTATCAAACTTTTTAGCAGACTAATAATATAATTAAGACAAGTTTAGTGTACTTATAATGTGAATAATATAGTCATAATATATAAAATATGTATAATTACTATCTAATAGTCTTACAATATATCATGTTATATGCCAAATTCTAGTTTCATTTCTCCCCTCTGTAGCAAGTAAGTCTCTCAGAAGTCTTTTTCACATTTCTTTCTTCTATAGCATTCGAGTCTTTATCTTGTAGGGAGTGGGTGCTCTTTAAAACAAAACATTCACATACCCAAATTTACTGAATATCCACTAGTAAGAAAGGCAATTTCCTCTTCTACTGCCAGCACTATAAATTCAACACTCAGAAAACCAAACTGTGCAAGGAACCTCATCTATTCTGTTCCTTTGTCTACCAGCAGAACCTCATTCCAAATACATGAGTATTTATCATGGATTTAAAGACACCTTAGAGAGAATCATTCAACACCATTTCCATAACATTTTCTAGTGAAGGGTTAACAAATCGAAAAGTAATATCTCAATGCCTATGGAAGGCAGAATAATAACCTCCCAAGGAGGTTCACATCCTAATTTCCAGAACCTGTGAATATGCTACTTTACATGTCAATGGGGAATAAGGTAGCTAATCATTTGACCTTAAAATAAAGAGATGGTTTTCAATTACCCAGGTGGGCCCAATGTAATCATAAGTTTCCCTAAATGCAGAAGAGAGAGGCAGAAGAGGAGAATCAGAAAAAGCAATGTGATAGCAGAAAGGCCAAAAAGATGTTACTTTACTGCCTTTGAAAATGGAGAAAGGGACTGATATGGCTTGGCTGTGTCCCCACCCAAATCTCAACTTGAATTGTATCTCCCAGAATTCCCACATGCTGTGGGAGGGATCCAGCAGGAGGTAACTGAATCATGGGGGTCAGTCTTCCCTGTGCTAGTCTCGTGATAGTGAATAAGTCTCACAAAATCTGATGGGTTTATCAGGGGTTTCTGCTTTTGCTTCTTCCTCATTTTCTCTTGCTGCCACCATGTAAGAACTGCCTTTTGCCTCCTGCCTTGATTCTGAGGCCTCCCCAGCCATGTGGAACTGTAGGTCCAATTAAACCTCTTTTTTTTTCTTTCTTTTTTTTTTTTTTTTTTTGAGATGGCATCTTGCTCTGTCACCCAATCTGGAGTGCAGTGGCTTGATCTCGGCTCACTGCAATCTCCGCCTCCTGGGTTCAAACAATTCCCCTGCCTCAGCCTCCAGAGTAGCTGGGATTATAGGCAAGCACCACCATGCCTGGCTAATTTTTTGTATTTTAGTAGAGACAAGGGTTTCACCATGTTGGCCAGGATGGTCTCAATCTCCTGACCTCGTGATCTGCCCACCTCGGCCTCCCAAAGTGCTGGGATTACAGGTGTGAGCCACTACACCCAGCCTAAACCTCTTTTTCTTCCCAGTATTGGGTATGTCTTTATCAGCAGTATGAAAACAGACTAAGACAGGGACCATGAGCCAAGGAATGTGGGTGGCTTCTAGAAGCTGGAAAAGGCAAGCAAATAGATTTTCATCTAGATATTACAGAAACAGAGCCCTGCTGACATCTTGATGTGTAGTCCAGTGAAACCCATGTCATACTTCCGTACTACAGAACTGAGATAATAAATACATGTTACTTTCAGCCACTAAGTTTGTAGTAATTTCTTATGGCAGCACTGGAAACTTAACACAATACCCAACACTTTCTTAAATTCTGAAAGCAGAATCTCTAATACAGAAATAGTTTGACAATATATTTTTACAAGTTCTATTTCTTAATAATACTTTAATTGGCCTCCACAATTAATGGGTCAAATATTTTCTGCTAGTTAGCTGAATACAATGCCCCAATTAAAATCTAAGGCCTGACAGTACACTAACAAATTAATGCCAACACACAGCTCCTATTATTATTAGCTCAACTTTTTAAAAACTGTCTCAAACATTTATCTTGACTATTATAAGAATTATAACTCAGAATAAGAAAATAGTTGATGAAGGAAGTTTCTGCTTATAAAATTATTTCAGCTAATAAATGAACAAGGAAAGACAGAATCATAATATCACTATTTTGCAATGCCCAAATAAAATAATGGATCTTGGCAAACTCCAAATAAAGGCCAGATCCATTCCATTATCAGTTTTTCTTAGCCTGTAAGCTAAGAATAATTTTTGCATTTTTAAATGGTTAAAATATCAAAAGAATAATATTTCATAAGGTAAAAGTTATATGAAATTCCCATTTTAGTGTTTATAAATGATGTTTTGTTGGAAGACAGCCATGACCATTTATTTACATAATGCTTATGGCTGCTTTTGAAAGAACTGTTAACAGCAAGAATTGAATGATTATAAGAGACCTTATAGCCTGCAAAACCTAAAACATCAGCCAGGCGTGGGGGCTTATGCCTGTCCTAGCAGTTTAGGAGGCTGTGGTGGGTGGATGACCTGAGGTCAGGAGTTCGAGACCAGCCTGGCCAACATGGTGAAACCCTGTCTCTACTAAAAATACTAAAATTAGCCGGGAGTGGTGGCAGGCGCCTGTAATCCCAGCTACTAGGGAGGCTGAGGCAGGAGAATCGCTTGAACCCAGCGGGCGGGGGTTGCAGTGAGCAGAGATGGCACCACTTCACTCCAGCCCGGGCAAAAGAGTGAAACTCCGGAAAAAAAAAAAAAAGAAAAAAAAACCCTAAAACATTTACTATTTGGCTCTTTGAAGAAAAATTTGCCAGCCCCTTCTCTAAGCAATCATCCCCAGTGGTGGCTAATACCCAAAATTGAGAGACAGCCAGAATACCTATGAAGTATTGTTGCCAAAAACTCAAATTAAAACTGATCTAGGCACCTGGTCAAATCACCAGTTCATAGGAAATACAATGGACAGAGAAACATCTGAGAAGACACCATTGGGATGTATTCAGCAAAAGACAGAATGTAGAAGACTGTGCAGGATAAATACATTTCTCTGACAAATAATTGTTGAGAGGAAAAGAAGAGAGATAAGGAGAGGGAAAACCATAGACTAAAAAGAAAAATTATAATGTGTCCACTACAGTTTGGATTCTAATTCAAACAGAATTATGAGATAATCAAGGAAATACAGTTCTAACTTAATATCTGTGGGTATTAAGTTTTTTTAAAAATTTGATAATAGTGTTACAGTTTTGTTTTAATAAAGAGTCCTGGGTGGTTGCAGTGGCTCATGCCTGTAATCCCAGCACTTTGGAAGGCTGAGGTGGAAGGATCCCTTGAGCCCAGGAGTTTGAGACCAGCCTGGGCAATGTGGCAAAACCCTTTCTCTACAAAAAAATATAAAAATTAGCAGGGTGTGGTGGCGCATGCATGTAGTCCCAGCTACTTGGAAGGCTGAGGTGGGAGAATCACCTGAGCCCGGGAGGTTGAGGCTGCCGTAAGCAGTGATTGTGCCACTGCACCCCAGCCTGGGCGATAGAGTGAGACTCTGCCTCAAAAATAAATAAATAAATAAATCTTCCTCTTCCAGATATTTTTTAGAGGAAGTGATGTAATACCTAAGACTTGCTTACAAATAATCTAGTGGGAGAGAGAAGAAATAGAAAATAGGGATATAGATGAAGCAAGATTGATTTGTCATGAATTGATCATTATTAAACCTGAGTTATAGGTTTATTACACCATTGCCTCTACTTTTGTATATGTTTGTAATATCCCACAATAAAAGAAAGTTTTAAAAACATTCCTTCCCAAAGTCCTTGAGCTTCATGAAGAGATTAATTTTATAACTATAATCTATTTCAATACATAAAGAATCCAGTAATAAAAATGCCAAAAGCGAAAAGTATCATATTTCAATATAGTATGGATTTTATATTTTAGCCCCAAGAATGTCAATAAACTACCTTTGGTAAAAACATAGAAGAATGGACATTTCAAGGACCAGGATCTGCTGTAGAAAATAATCATCTTGGAAAAGACAAGCTGATTTTATTTTCTGAAGCATTTTCAAAACCAGCCCAATACAATTATCAGTCATTACATCATGGATGTGATCAACAACCTTCTAATTTCAGAAAAATTAAAGACCATAAACAACATTTCCTGTCAAACAAAAGCAACTTCTGCTTTTTACATGCGTTGTAACAAGTCTAGTTAACACCAATAGTTAGATAACTGTTTCCATTCAGTGAATAGCTCTGACCAGACACTGAATTAACTATACATATCAATATACTTAATGTTCATAAGTCATCCTGGGGGGCAGGTATTTTCATCTTCATTTTATCATGATGGAAGACAATAAGATTCAGTTGCAAAACCAGCGAATGACCTGAATCAGGCTGGAAATCAAGTCTGTCTAATTTGAATGTTAATACAGTCTTAGATCGGAAGGCCAGCACCACCTGCTGCCCCACGCAAAATTTTGGCTCAGGTCAGAGATTGGGATCCAGACAATCAAGGAAATGGCATGGGGATATTTTAGCTTCTTTTAAGACATTTTATTTATTTCAAAAAAAATATGAAGAAAAGATGGCAAATTGTTCATCTCTAATGTGTATTATGATTATGTGGATTATTTTTGTCATGTTCTCTACTATTTTTGTATATTTGAGACTAAGTTTTAAATAAAAATAAATACAATAAATACTTTTCTTAGGCTGGGCGCGGTGGCTCACACCTGTAATCCCAGCACTTTCGGAGGCCGAGGCGGGCAGATCACGAGGTCAGGAGATCGAGACCATCTCTGGCTAACACGGTGAAACCCTGTCTCTACTAAAAATACAAAAAAAATTAGCCGGGCATGGTGGCAGGCACCTGTAGTCCCAGCTACTCAGGAGGCTGAGGCCAGAGAATGGCGTGAACCTGGGAGGCGAAGCTTGCAGTGAGCCGAGATTGAGCAACTGCACTCCAGCCTGGGTGACAGAGCGAGACTCCA
Source organism: Pongo abelii (assembly GCF_028885655.2). Lineage (NCBI taxonomy): Eukaryota > Metazoa > Chordata > Mammalia > Primates > Hominidae > Pongo > Pongo abelii. The sequence continues at coordinate 61,840,513 of NC_071998.2, forward strand.
TCTCAAAAAATAAATAAATAAATAAATACTTTTCTTTATTAACAAAACACTGAAGTGAATCTTAAACTCACTAGGAAAGGAAGAAGGATTATCCTAACAGAACTGGGGAGAAAAGAGTCATAGAAATATAATTCACCCAAGGCTACACAGCTAATAATGAACAGAACCAGGATTCCAATCTAGATCTGCTCAGTTCCAGAGCCACCATACTGTACCATACAAATATTTGCATTTGCTGTCATTGTTGTTATTTCTTTTCCTCATCTAACTTGCCTCCCATTCACTGCACTGGCATCTATCCTCATGACTCATTTAAAATGACTCTCAGAAAGGTATTATTGCCCTCTTTCCAAATTGCAAAATCCAAGTGACTGTTTTTCTTCCTCATCTTTTGAGAAGCAGGCATAAATGTCTCAGAAGCTTTTTCTCCAAACCTCCCACCACCACACTTAAAGAGGCATTGACTACTTCAACCTTTGCTCCAATGTACTCTGACTATAAAGCTAGACTTTGTATATCTCTGTGTTGTCACTTGGCATATCTCTTGTGTTAAACTATCAGCTCTATTGGAGATGCTGTCCAGTACTTACCATGGTGCCTAACACTTCTTCAGTGTTCAACAAAAGTTAGATGAATGTTTTTTTAAACGTTGTTCTCTATAATCCTTTCATTTTTGCTTTACCAGCCCTCTTTTGGCTTTGCAAATGAAAGAAATAAAAAGTAAAAGCAACACATAGAAGACCATCACAGCTGGTCTAACAAAATGAAAGTAATGTTTTCTTACTATTTATAAGTTATTTTTAATGATTCCATTGTTTTTAAAGATCTAGTAATTAATCGCAGGAGAAGCTGTTCTAATACTTTTGGGAATAATGAAAACAAACTTTAAATCATCATAATGCAAAGATATTTTACTCCTCCAAACTTAAAGTATTTGAATTAGGCATTTTCTAACATATTCGTGGTCCTCAAATTAAAGCTGAAACTAAATTAAAATTTTTAATTCACTGTGATGAGGAGGAGGAGCTTGTTGTTATATTAATTACTAGAGAGAGATATTATTTCAGAAATGCTTTAACAAAATGGACCATTATCAGAAAACGGTCTTTTTTTCCACACACAAAAAAAATCACAATAACCAGAAAATACAACTGTATTCCTGAGCAATACAACATTGTCCCTTTTTTATGTTTTTAACAGAGTGAGTAAAAGGCAGTAGACAAAAATCAACCTGTCAAGAAATGGTTTATACAGTAATGGGCTAGCACTGCAGGAGATTCGCTCTGCTTTCATCAGGAGAGCCCTTTGTGTAACAAGAACAAACTACTAAAGGTTTAATGACATTGCAATAGCATATTAGACACTGAAAAAGGAAACAAGAATTCTTTTCACCCAGTTGCAGTTGTTTCTACGATAGCCACAAAGGACCTACTAGCCATGTAATCCTTAAATGGGCAATTGGTTGAGAGATGAGTTTTTCTGACTTCAGTTTTGACTTTGACTTGGCTTTTTTTTTTTTTTCTGAGACGGAGTTTTACTCTGTTGCCAGGCTGGAGTGCAATGGCATGATCTCAGCTCACTGCAACCTCTGCCTCCAAGGTTCAAGTGATTCTCTTGCCTCAGCCTCCTGAGTAGCTGTGACTACAGTCGCACAGTACCACCCCCAGCCAATTTTTGTATTTTTAGTAGAGATGGGGTTTCACCATGTTGGCTAGGATGGTCGCTATCTCCTGACCTCGTGATCCACCCGCCTCAGCCTCCCAAAATGCTGGGATTACAGGCATGAGCCACTGTGCCCACCTTCTTCATTTATTTTAAGACCTTAAAGAATTCTGCTTTTAGCAGGGAAAACTGGAAATTACCTAGTAGGCTCAAAGAGGGCAAGTCAACATCAGAAACAAATGGTAAGTTTGTTTGTGGATCCCTCCTGCACACACAGCATCTCAAACAGCTGTGAGAAGAGTGGCTTTGGTAACCAGCTGAAATGGACTTGCTTACTTGGCAGCACTGTGCTTTCTACATACTCACTGCTGTTTCCATACACTCTCTCAGTTGCCCACTTGTCTGCACAAGGTGTGATAATCTGTGGTTGGTACCTGCTGATAAGGGTAATTATAGCATTAGTGGAAGCAAGAGTGCTGTCTAAGGCTGAAAAACAACTCTAATTACACCTCCATCATTTTACTCCCTCAGCACAGTTTCTTTTTCTCCTTTTACAGAGTTTACTCAGAGACTAAATTAAATCTGCATCTATTTGAAAACAAGCTTTTAAATAGCTGTGGGGGTAGAAAGAGAAATCTCCTTTTAAAATTAAAAATACATACATGCTAAGTGCAAGGGAAAGGGGGGATATGGAGGGGAAAAAAGAATATAAATCCATTTATTACCACTAAACTATACACTGAAAAATGGCAAATATGGTAAATTGTACATGTATATTTTACCTAAATAAAAATAAATAAGTAAATAAAGATAAATGTGTGGTTAAATTTAAATTAAGGTTAAAAAGGAGAGCATATAGTTTGGGAGAGGATAAATATACTTAACTGAAATCTAAATTATTTTTCTCTTTTTCCCAAAATAATGCTGGATTTTTTTCTTTATATTCTGATTAAAAAATGTGAGATGAAATAAAAATACACACATGCTGTGGTGAGCAGCTGACATTTGTAATGCGAGACGGCACTTGCTGAATCACCTTTCAATAGATTTCCATGCATTTCTGTACAGATAGAATCAAAACAAATAGCAGGAATAACAAGAAGAATAATTCACAAAGAAATATGAAATCCAAATCTTATAGAATGAAGACAAAGAAGTTTTAAATTACTTTTATACCTACTGACCAATTCAACACAGACAGTAATTAAAACATTAATATCCAGAAACTTAATTTGATATCTGAATTTCAAATGTATAACTTTCATAATAAAACTATGAAATTAATATATAATGTCTTTACATTTACTAAAAAACAGTTTAGAATTGAAAAATGACCTATGACCCAATCTCAGAAAGGAACAATTTCCAAGGAATGAATATAATTAAATACCACTTTACCGTATCAGAATTTTATGATTTGGGGTGTAATTTAATATTGTAGATTAATGGATTATAGCAAAGCAACATGAATTCATAAAGCTTCCATTGTAAACCATGAAGCCTTAAAATATGGGAGAGAAGATGTTTCCTGAATTACAAAAATGGAAAAAAAAAAAAGTCTTTTCAAATCAACAAGGATTGATTTGTTAGACACACCCACTATTGTGGTCCAGAACTTGAGAACATGCATTTTAAATGCCACTATTAGGACACAGAACAGCTGCCCCTTCCTTCAGCTATTGCACAGGGCAGCGCTGCTTCTGCCTGTCACCAGAACAGAAGCAGATCCAAGTGGGCAGTGGCAGGGATAGCACACATTTTCTACTGTAGGCCTGCCATACTCCATAAGAGCATCAAGACTTCATTTACTCCAAAGAGACTGCCAGAAATGCAACTTTTGGGTTTCTAATATTGGCGTCAAAATCATGGACTTATCCAACCCCTAAGAAAACCCCTACATATTTAGTGATAAGTAGGTAGGAAATCTAACTGTCAAAGTCAAGTCAAGCCGACCTCCCCTACACTTTACACAACAAAACAGCATGTCTCAGATCATGAATAAAGTATTTCTGGATACCAAAAGTATAGCAGAACTCTCCTTACTGAAGAAAATATCTTCTATTAATTATGATGTATGCAATGCTTTGTTGCTAGCGAAAATGAAAACTAAGTCAGGAGCGGTGGCTCATACCTGTAATCTCAGCACTTCGGGAGGCTGAGGCAGGCAGATCACGAGGTCAGGAGATCGAGACCATCCTGGCCAACATGGTGAAACCCCATCTCTACTAAAAATACAAAAATTAGCTGGGTGTGGTGGTGCGTGCCTGTAATCCCAGCTACTCAGGAGGCTGAGGCAGGAGAATCACTTGAACCAGGGAGGCGGAGGTTGTAGTGAGCCAAGATTGTGCCACTGCACTCCAGCCCGGCGACAGAGCAAGAATCCATCTCAAAAAAAAAAAAAAAAAAAAAAACTAATACAATCATTCCCCTTGAGGACAGAGTCATGGACTACATCATTCCCTGGGAATAACTTTAACTGGAAGTGATTTCAACAATCCAACTAAAGCAGAGAAGAGAGTAACAAATGTCACATTAAAAAAACAATTATTTTATATTCTCAAAAGAAAAAAGATTTATGAAAGCCCCCATGTTTTACTATTAATCAAATTTTTCCACATTTTTCTATTTTGTCTTCAAAAGAAAGAGTGAACCCCTCATATTTTCTTTGTCAGGATGGATACCACAATATTTTGGGGACAACACATAATGAATAAGATTCACAGCTACATTATGGAATATCTTATTTATTCATAAGAATAAATAAAGAACAGCATTAATCATATTAACTGCTTTAATCTTTATAGGTTAGGCTATTTTTTTACAGCTCACTTTAAGGGAGAGAAAAAAATCTTACCTTAAAGATTAAAAACTTTTATAAGCATGTCTGCTATAAGCATTATGATTTCCTTCCTCCTGTTTGCATAAATAAGTTGGGGGTCTCACTTACAAACGAAGTCAAAACTCTTTGTTAACAACTATAGAATCAAACCTTGGTTCAAAACCACCATCTTAGCTCTAAGATTTACAAAACCTCACTATCTTTGTTTAAAACACTGATAATTAAAAATTATGGCTAGAAGCACTTATTATTAGGTTTTTAGAAGAAAATCAATATCAAACTTGCCATGCAATGTGAGAATAAGCACAAGCTTTTGCCTTAACCGGTTTTTAACTGAATTACTAATGTTTCAATTAACAAGTACTACAGAGAACTACAGCACCATCATCACGCTTAGTAAACAGGAGGACATAGTTACTTTTCCAGATGTCTCTGGTTGTCATGGTACCCTCTTAGGCTCTTTTCCCACATTTTTATTCTAGGTAACAAACCTGCAATCATTTACTCTAACTTATAACATAGTTATATGAAGATTTTTTATGTTCCTGATATAGACTGTGCACACACCTGTTGAACAGAATCAAAAATACAACATAAGAAGTTCCTTAGATTAACACTTAGACTTCTTAAAAAGAGGATTGAATTTTTAGTTCACATACTTGATAAAAAACAGATGTCATGAATTTTATATTTTCCACATAATTTATTTCAGAAAAACCTGTCTTCAGATTAATATTCTTTTGTAAAAAATATTTTCGAGTCCACATTTCTAAACAATATTTCTACACCTGAAGTAAAATCACTTGCCTTTTTAGGGGTGCTAGCCCCATATTTAGATGAAAAAACCTGCTCACAAAAAACATTAAGTATTTGAGAAAAATACCTGAAATTTCATAACATTTTTGTAAACAAGCAACCAAAATAAACACACCAAAAATTTCAAATGTTTATATTACATTCTGTTGAAGTAATGTTTAAATATCTTACTTTTCAGGGATTAATTTTTATCCTTCAATGACGACTTCCCAAAAACAGAGCAGGGTAACATTAATCACGCTGTGGGATCAATGCTTATGTACCATTCTTTCTTTTAATTAAATCAAAGTCTCTTCAATATGCAACATCTGCTGTCAAGCCCTTTGGATGTAAAACAAATACACACACACACACACACACACACACACGCTGGTATTCTTAATGATGTTTGGGAAGTTAAAAGTGGTGTATCCTCTTTCCCCAGGAGCAACAGGAGGGCTTTGCACTCTCTTCTAGAACAGAGTTCTCTCCCTCCGGGATAAAGGAAAACATAATATTCACATACTAAAAATGCAAATGCAGCTAAAGCTTTTTATCAACTGCACTTCTCTACACACATATGATGCCTATATTAATTTCACTGGAGTGCTTTTATTGCACTAATTAGACAGTGAAGAGGAGCTGACACATGGGAAAACTTGTCTGAACGCTGTATATGTTAAGCAGTAGGATTACAAGCACCTGGGATATTCTTGCTATTCTCTGTATGCAAATGACATCCTGCAAACAATTAAACGCTCCTATTAAAATAGTGGGGGTGTGGGATGGAAAGAGCAAGTGCTAACGGAGTAAAAATATGGCATGCCCTTTCTATTCCTCCCTCATTCAGCGGAGGCCGAGTACCTTCGACATGCTGCACAGACAGACCCCTGGGAACGTATACAGGAGTCACAATACATTCGACAACGTCTCACACGCTCTGTTAGCTGCAAAACTCTTAGGATCTAACAGCGAGCCCCCTCGCCTCTCGAACATGTTTTCAATTTTTTGCAGAGCCGCCAGAAACGTCAGGAGACCCTCCCCTGCTGAAGGGAGGGAAGACGTTCCTTCTCGCCCTTCCTCACAGCCCCCAGCACTCTCTTTCATTAGAAGCGGCGCCACAAGTTCCCTGGCTCTCACCCTTAAGGAGGCAAGTTCAGCACCATGGAAAGGGCTCGAGTCGCGTGCGAAGGGAGAAAACAAAGCAAAGACTGTGGCTCTCCCCACGGCCACTCACCGGCGTCTGCTGCGACGGGAGTCCCGAGCGCTTGGTGGACCCCTGCTTGGAACTTAACCTTTTCCACGACTCGGCAAACCTGCCCCGGCTGGCGCTCCGGCTGCGTCTGCGGCTCTCCGCGCTGTCCTCGCGGTCGGAGCAGCCCCGCTCCATTTCCGCCGCATCCCTCCACTTCTTCCCCATGAAAAGTTCGCCTCCCTCGGCCGGGAAACAGCCCAGCGCCGAGCGCTCTCGCTGGCTCCTCGCCGCGGGTCTCCCTCCAGCCTGCGCGCGCAGGTCTGCCTCCAGCCTGCGCGCGGCTCTCGGTTGGCGCTGCCTTTGCCTCAGCCGGCTCCTGCCAGAGCCCCGCGCTCCGTTACCGCTGCCGCCACCAGGCTGCGCTTGCGCCCGCGATTGGCTCAACTGTGGGCTGGGGCTGCGAGCGCCACCTGCGCCCGAGCCAGCTTTCTTTTGCGTCCCCAAATTGCTCTCCACCCGGCAGCCGCCGCCTTCTCTGGAGAGTGCAGGGCCCACGCCTGAGGCTGTTGATGCGCCGCAGGTAGCGCTCCGAGCGGTCACCTCACCCTGCCCAGCACCCCAGACCTGGGGACCCACCTCCCCCCACCCCGAGCTGCGGGTGGAAGCCTAGGTTACCCGCACTGGGTGGGTGGAGACTGCAGTTGACTTAGAAAAAGACAGGAAGGGGCAACTTTGTTCTTCCTGCTCCCTTTCTTCCCTTCTCTTTGCAACAACAACTCGCTCCTAAGTATCCTTGGGAAGATTGGAGCTTCATCCCCTTGTCAGACGCCGCACTTATTTCTTCTCCAGCTTGCTCAGACTAGCCCACTGGGTCTCAGACTTGGCTGCACACTGGAGTTACCTAGATCTTTTTTCTCTTTCTCTTTTTTAAATGGTGATATTCCTCAGAGTCTAATTTAATTGGCCTGGCTGTGGCCTGGGAATCAGGATATTTAAAAGCTGCCAAGGTGATTCTAGCTGCTCCATCCCCATCAGCAATTTAGGGCCTTCAAGGGCCTGTACTGTGGCGGTAAGGCAGAGGAGGATTCTTGGGAAGGGAAGGCTGTTACTTCTCCTTACCTCAACTCATTTCTCTTTCCGGGGTAGGAATGGGGTATTCAGTTTCCCCTCTCACCCTGGGCGGTTAAGCAGCGAGGAGGACATGAGACAGATTCGTGGTGGAGCTCCTGTGTGTTGTGTATTCTGTGACCCCTGCACCTTGTTGTTCTTTCATGTTTTTGCCTTCTGCTCATTAGGACAGCCGGCTGGCCCTCATGAGTTTTGTGTCAGTTATTTTACCAGACTGAGCTGTCCACATGTTCAGGAATGCCCTTGATCAAATGAGAGAGGGCAGTTGGGGGCATCACAAATTAACAAAACCTGAAAACAATGGCTTTACCTACCATTAAAGGGAGTGATGCCTAAAATCGCTCCCGGTTGAAAAGGGCCGTCTGGTTGCTTATCTGTTGCAATGGCAATAGATGTATTTTCATTTCTTTCTGAAATCAAGCATTCTCTGTCCTATTTGAATATTGCCAGATCTTCCCAGGAGGCAAAGGTGAAGGAGGATTAAGAGGGAAGGGGAGAGGGTGAGAAATGCTGTGGGAAAATTGGTGTTGTGGCACTAGCTGTAAAAATCACAATCTGAGTTGCAGTGGTCAGTGTGATTAAGCAGAGGTTCTGAAACTGGCTAGTTTACGGGAATGGAATACAGAGCTCTAAAATCCCACAGCTGTGCACCTGCGTGTAGTGTTACATGCATATTAATCCTGCCATTTTAAGTAAAAGAGACTCACAGGGCATACATCCTATCTTTTTAAACAACCCTCTGTGTCTAGAAATCACACACCCATATTAAACGAAATGAGTCTCTAAACAATGTTTGCAACACACAACGCCATTTAATGAGAAAACCACAGGCTCCATTTCACATTTTCTCACTCCCTATCTAAGTTCATGGATTTGAAATTATTAGTGACATTTAATGGAAATACCGTAATTTAGTCCAGATTCCTCCCCCTCACAAAAACAAATCAAAATGATTATGCTTAGTTTACAAAATTACACAGGTATGAAAACCAAATACCAACTAGTGGGTAGAATAAAAGTCAGCATATTATTCCTTAAAGTAAATATTTACTTTTTCCTTTAGTTGCTTACAAAGGGGTATATAGGTATGACTATATAAATTCCCTAAGAGATGAAAAGCCTGTGTTTTAACCTGGATGCCTTTAAAGTTCACCCTTTAGGTATTACAATAATAACATCCCTTAAAAGGAGCTAAGAGAGGCCTTCACAGATATATCAAGGCACATCATCCAAGAACATTCACTGTGCAGAGCCAGGAGACCCTGGTTCACCCACATCGACCCATAAAGGGGAAAATGACCCTGCCATAAAGGGTGTCTGTCATGAAAGACTGTTCCAGCACATCAGTGCATACTCAGAGCAACTGATGAGATTTTTAGATGTACTTAGAAAAATGTAATGATGAGTAGTGACTGCATGTGTCATATTTTTTAGCTGTTCGGTCTAAAAATGAGCTTTCAATTGCCCTTCTCTTAAAGCACTGTTTTTAAAGGCTTGTTTGAAGATGATCTCTGCATTTCTTTTTTGCACTTGACAGGTACCAAAAATGTCTTGGAACTGTATATGAGGCTAAATTAGATGTGACTGTAGGCAACCAGAAAACTGACCCTTTCCTCTTCTAATATTCATTTGTCTTTCCAAAGCTCCTAATAGCCTGAAACTGGAAGAATAAAGTGAAAGTCTATCATATTTTTTTACAAAATTAATGCAGAATGGCAGCACCAAAGCTAAGAACACATTGAAAATCACCAGCATTCAAATTCTGGAATACACGTTAGAGCCATTTCTAGAGCAACTTAGCTTTACTAGAGAAGAGTCACTGCAATTACAAAAGGTGGATGTTAATAAATTTCAAAAGGTAAATGGGAAGTAGGGCATAAACCTTTTTCTTCATAGTCTCTAGGCATTAAATAATGTGCAAATTAATGTGATAAGATTAAAGCAAAAATTACCATACTGTTAAATAATAGCTATTCTTTGTAAAATGAAAAGCAAATATATAAATTTTATTTATATATCAATCAAAATATAACATTTTGAAATATTCTGAAAAGTAAACTTTAAATAGTATTCTAAAAACAACAAAAAAAAGATCTCAACACACTGTCAAATGTCAACAGTCCTCTGTTATCCCTAGGTACTATTTGATCTGAAGTTTACATGGTTCTACTAGTCTGTGAATGAGTCAATAATCAGAAGAAACTCTCCTGAAACCCCATTTGCTCTAGGTATGTAGTCATGTGCTTCACTGCAAAAGAGTTTATAGGAAACATATATTCCTTTGGTTATCTCTAGGACATGAAACCCCAAAGGTATACCCAGGAACTAACTTAACCCAGCAAAGTATGAGAGGGGAGAGCAAACAGAGAAAATAATCAAAGCTGCAAAGTAATGTTGATCCAAAAATCTCTCGTTGTGAAATAAGAGAATATAAACCATATTTCATCAACGTTAACACCTTCAATTTTTCACAGAGGGTAAACCTCCCTGAAATCAGGATGCATTTTATCATAGATGGTATCTCAGATTCAATGTAATGCAGCATATTGATTCATACTGTCTCGGAGTGAAATAGACATTAATAGATCTGACTTTAAAAATCCAACAAGCTACCATTAACTCTCTGCCTACACAATCAGCCTTTGGCATTAGATATCTTCTTTCTCATAAGCAGAGCATTTCCTTGTAAAACAGCTTTAAGCATTAGAAAGCCCATTCTTATAAACTAAGCTGAACCCCAAGCCTTCTACCTTTATTTTAAGTTCTGGGGGGGGGGTGTCACACTATTTAAACATGTGTTCCTCATGATAATCATCAAGTATTTGAGACAGTCTTTAAAGTCCCCTAAAATTTCTCTTTCATTAAGCTAAACAATGTATGGCTTTTTCTGTCAAGTCCTTACACACATTGGGGAACAAAGTAAGAGTCAGCACCCTCACATAGTAAGAGAAATTGGAAAATGGTGGGTGTTCAATGAATCTGGGGCAACTACTTTGTGAATTCACTAAAAGCTTAATCACTATGACTAGACTCACAGTGAAGTGGGGTTAGTCAATACCTACAAAGCAGGAGATAGGATGCAGAATTTGTGTTTAGTCATAATTAAATTCTCTTCTGCAGACCTGAGGGCTGAGACCCACAGAAGCCAAACAAGCATGAGAGTTGAAACAATTATTCCTGTAACTCAAGCAAAAAAACCTCCCAAAGCACATGACTATTAATCAAGAAAAGGAATAATGGGGTTATCTTGGTTTAAGTAAATTGGCCATCTATGTGGATGAAATTATCTGGGTATAGCTTCGGGAAAATTATACTCCCTTTTAGAAAAAAAAAAACTCATATATTCCCTGCAGCATCTGTTGACAAGTCTTCAATGGTTACACATCCTGTCAAGTCCTCCCAGCAGAAGTCACTGCAGGCCAGAGAACCTGGCTACACAAATTCACTCTTTTCTTTTCCTCTTCCTTCATTTTTTCCCTCCTTCCTTCCCTCTCATTTTTTCTTCCTTTCTTCGTGCCTTACTTTCTCTCTTTCTCTCCCTTCCTCCCTTTTCCTTCCTTCACCTTTTTTCCTTCCCTCTTTCTCTCAGCATAGAACAAACCAAATTCCCCCAGCAAAATCCTCCAATTCTCTAGCCTTCCTACTAATATTATGATTTGTAGGAGTTTTTAGTATAAGCTTTCCTTTATTGTTCATTGATGCATTTGCATAAATTCATATTTATTTAAAGTTTATTTCCCTTTATAAATCTATAGGTAAATAGTTTTCTAAAATCTTATTTCAGGGTTAAGAGATAATGATTCAAGTGAATGGTATAAAATTATAAAGGTAAATAACAATAGAATCAAAAATAATATAAACATTAAAATTAGGGAGAAAAGGAGAGAGAGAATAGAAAAGAGAAGAAAGACAGGTATAAATTAGCTAAATGTCCACCTATTACTAAATAATTTCTAAAATAAGTGAATAAATATATACTGACATAAAATCCCCATAAGAATGACTAAATTTCTGCAGACAGAAAATTTAAGCAAACAGAAAAACACTAACTGTTGTCAAAGCTGTGGAGCAACTAGAACTCCCACACACTGCTGGTGAGAATGTATGCTGGTACAACCACTTTAGAAAACCACTTGGCACTATCTACTAAAATTGATCATTTGGATACTCTATGACCCAGCAATTCTACTCCAAGGTATATACCCAACAGAAATGAATGCTTATAATTAATGAAAGACTGTAAGATGTGCATAGCAGCACTATTTGTAAAACTCCCAATCTAGAAACTACACAAATGTTCATCAACAGCAAAATGAATAAATTATGGTATATTGAGACAGTGGGATCTGTACACTGATGAGAATGAATGAATTACTATTACATGCAAAACCATGGGTGATGCAACAACAATATTGAGCAAGAGAAGATATACACAAAAGAATACATATTGTGAAATTCCATTAATATAAAGTTTGAAATTAGACAAAAACAATCTATACTACTAGAAGTCAGGACAGTGATTACCACAGGAGGATGCATTCTAGAGGATACATTCTATAGCGATCAAAAGACAAATGAGGAGGGTCCCTGGAGTGCTAATAATGTGCTCTTTCTTGATCTGGTGGTAGTAACAAGGGTGTACTCATCTTGGAAAATTTATAGAGCAGCACAATTATAAATAATGTACTTTTTCATATGTGTCTTACCTCAATAAAATGTTTACTAGGAAGGAAGAAACAAACAAACAAAAGGAGGGATGGAGAGAGGGAGGGTGAGAGAGAACCTATCTAAATGTGTTTTCTGATGCTGGGATCATTTCACATAATATTACTTTTTACATTCTTATATAACCATTTATATATTATACAACCATGCATGTCTCATATAACTGTGACATTTTAAATTGTCAAGATAATTTCATGCATTACTTAAGGTAGATATTATTACCTGCATTTTCAGGAAGGGAAACAGACTGAGCATAGTTACCTGACTGATCCAAGTTCTCCCAACTAATAATTGGAAGTTCGAGCCTTGAACCTCAGATTTTTAGCCCTCAATTCCAAGTTCTCTTTTGATTATATTATGGTCATCTCTATATATTTTTATACATTTTAAATTTATATAATTTACATGAAATTACATAATATATAAATATACAATATATACTTATATATGAATAATATAATATATATGAAGTCTAATGTCTGTGTTAAAAAAAAAAGTTGCTTAAACCAAAATGTAGATATTTTAAGCAGCATGTACTGGCATTGTTTCTTCCTAGAATTTAGAAATATTTGGGAAAAATTTGAAAATATTGAGAAATCTCCTCTGAGATTATAGGAAAAAGAGCCTATTTGGAAAACTGCCATAGAAAACTCCATTACTAAAATCCAGATGAGCTGAGACAATGGCTTTTACAGACAGAAGAAAGCCTTTTAACTGACCTCCATTTAACATACATGAAGAATGGATCTCTTTTTCCTAATACTCTGAAAGCTAATAACGAATCTGCTATTCTTTGCCACACAACTTTCTGGTCTTCCCATTTGAGTTACATATTTCTCAGGAGTCTACTGTGTTTCTTTTCAAGCCCATTTTTGTATGTTGTATTGGTGATCATTATGCAATTTCATTAAATGTTATGAACAATGATGCAAAATGAGAACAAAAGAAGGTGGCATTTCTGTGAAAACCAAATAAAATGTTTTGGAAAGAAAAAAGAAAAAAATAAAAATCACCCCTCGATCTGTTTTTATATATACTGGTATAACATGATGTGGACAAGAAAACTGTTTAAACAAACAAATAATAATAATAATAGACTAGAAAAAATACAGAAGCCAGCTTCCCTCAGATTCCTCTGCAGTTGTCATTAAGATATCTCTCTATTTAAAATGAAAAGGAAACTGTAGATCCTACATGGTGGATATGGTTTATACAAAAAGATAAACCAGAAGTTCAATTGCTAGTAACATACTCAAAGAAAAGACTTTATCCTTAGATCAAGAAATGAATACATATAACCTGTTTTAAGTTAAAATAAGAAGTTTAAGCTTAACCAACTTTTGAACCAGTAGAAGATTCAACTATCCCCATGAGGAACTGATCTTGTTAACAGTCAAATGAATTGGATGCTACCTCTCTAAAAGGGCCAAATTTTTCCTCAAACTGCTTTTCCGGCATCATAGACATCAGAACTTCTAATTCTACAATTCATCACTTTTGCTTCTTAAAAAAAAAATGCCACTCCTGCAATGAGCAATACTTTAAGTTTTATCACTCATTACCACTTCTCCAAGGCCTGGAGCTTTCAGGCATGAGGCAAGAACTCTAGGAGATCGATAGAGAAGGATGCACAACACAGATGTGGCAAGGAGGGGTGCAGAGCCCAGATCCTGGGAATTTCTAAAGATAAACTATTGTTTCGTTTTTGCTCTGGAGTTACAGCATTAGAACATGAGGCAATCATTTGTGCTAAAGCCCAATTATTTCTATTTTATACTACAAACTGCAGAAAAACATTAAAGGTCATCTTGGAAAAAATAACAGTTGTAGGAGCATAACAGAAGTTGTTACTTTTTCTTCCTTTTTATTTTTAAGGAATTATGAATTTCTCAAAGCATCACACAGGTCAGGGAACATATTCAGTGATGCCTTCAACAGTTAGGTTCAGTGCTTAGTTTTGTTTCGTAAAGGTAAGTGCATTAAATGGTCTTATAAAACTAAAATTTTAAACTGCCCATTTGCATAACTATTTTGTTCAGAAAGACAAACCGGAATGTCATTTGGTCTACTGCAAAACAGAATGAAAAGGGAACATGGACGTTACCATGCAAAACTCCCATATTTCTTAATCACAATTTTTATTCACACTAAAAAGAACTATCTAAATACCATTGAATCTGAGCATATTAAACAGAACACTCTTAAATATTTTTCACTGTTCAAAACAGAACAAATTTGTACATTCTCCCCCTCCAAGGTACAAAAGTGAATGAAGTGAAAGCAATTAGTTAAACAAAAAGTAGCAGCTTAGTTACCTTTTCATCTCTGATGTACTATCAAAATTCATTTCCTCCAACTCAAACAAAATCATTATTGGAACCTGAATAGAGTCTGGAAGCAGAGGCTCAACGAACTAACTAAAATTCCCAAACGCTTCACACATATCCTTTGACTTCTACAAAAGAAACAAAATCAACAATATGCTAAAACTGAGACAAGCTATTATCATGAACACAATGTATTTCATTGAAATTGTCTTTGCTTGGTGAATGGAGTCTTGGGTCAGTCAATAGAGCTTCCAGTACCTACCGTGAAACTTGGTATTAACAAATGGTTTATATTAAACTAGGCTTTAAAGTAAATACATTGTACCAGATTATATAGAGTTCTTCCGGTTATTCAGTGGAAAAGGTCATCTGATTGGCTGAAATGTATATGCTCTATGCTATAATAATATTAAAGGAGGTTAGCAGCATTTTACATCCAGGTTGATGACATGGAAACAAAACTCATCAGGGTGTTCAATGTGCAAGAAGATGAAAGGTGATGCCAAGTTTGTTAAAATAAAAGCGTGTCTAAAATGAGAAAGGCAAATGGAAAAGCCATAATCCTTTAAACTCCTGTTTTTTCAAGAAAGCTTTATAGACAAATACTTCTTTTATCTAAAGGAGAATGATAAAGCAATTTTTAAATTACCTGCCAAAGTGATCCTTCAGTATTTGTTGATTGGTGAGTTAACTTCACTTCTTATTTTCTACCAGTGTTTTCCAACCAGATCTCCACGACAAACACATATGGCATAGTCCTATTCATTACTTCCATCACACCCATTGATAAAGATTCTATGTATGCTATGAGCTGTTCACCTATGTGAACCACTTTGCAATCTGGGTGAAAGTTTCTAGCCAGCTCTGTAATATGCCTTGGTCAGCTGGATTTCAAATGTTACAAATTTCTTCAATTTTGAAGAATATTCTTAGAATCTCAATCACTTGACCATGTCCGTGATAAACTTAACTTGAACATGATAAGTAATTTGAAAACTCCATGTGTCTGTTATAACCACATCCTTTGCAAATTGCATCTGTTATGATATCAAATAAACACAGTGGTCAAAATCATGGCATTTATTTTGGTTCCAAGTGTCATCAGCTTCTTCACATATGATTCATGAGTGCCCTGGAAGTATATGAGATATGTTGAAAAGAATCCAAAAAAAAGAAACCACTAAAAGTATGAAAGGAAGAATAAAATATGAAAAATGAAAAACTAACAACAATGCTATTAAAACTGCTAACATGTATTAAGCACTTACTATGTGCCAGGCACCATCTCACTACATGAATTAATTTGTTTAGTTCTCACAATAACTCCATTTAACCACTGAGGAAACTGAGGCAAAAAGAGGCTAAATAAAATGGCTGAAGTTTATATAGCTAGAGAGCAGCAGAACCAAGACTTGAACCCCGGAAGTCTGGCTTCAGCCCATGCACCTTCCCACTGTGTCACTCTATCTAGAAAACAATAACTGCCTGACATAGACTGCTTCTTCTATGAAAAGCACTGTGCTAAGTATCTTGAATGAGATCACTAGTCTTTTCAACAGCTCTTTGAAATAAAAATTATTGTCATTTTGCAGATAAGAAAAACAGAGGCACACAGGGTAACAATATGCCTAAATGATTCAACTTTTAAGTTGTAGCATTGAGATTCAACCTCCAGCCTGTCTGACTTCATAATAATGACAGCAAGAATAATAATAAACAACTAATAGTTATTGAATATTTATGATGTAACCAAGTCCACTACTAAATGCATATTTATCTCAATTTATCCTCTCGTCCGTATTGAAGATTAAGGAAGTGTACTTTAGAGAGCCTAAGCAACTCTCCCAGATCACACTGGTAGTCATTGATGGAGTCTGGATTTCAATTCAGGTGTGTCTGACTCTAGAGCCTAGGAATATAACCACTGCACTCCATTTATAGTGTATTCAATCATTTTTAGCATTATACTACTACCATTATATTATTAGCAGTATACTACTACTAGTATGTTATATTAAACTAGAATAATTCTATTCTAATTTTATTACTAATTACTCATTTATATATTAATCTATTACTAATTACTAATTTTATACTAATTTAGTTTAATGGGTTTTTTATTCTATTTATTTATTTATTTATGTACTTATTTTTGAGACAGGGTCTCAATCTGTCACCAAGACTGGAGTGCAGTCTGCACTTGGAGTGCAGTGAACATGGCTCACTGCAGCCTCAAACTCCTAGGTTCAAACTATCCTCCCACCTCAGCCTCACAAGTACCTAGAACCACAGATGTGTACCACCACACCTGTCTAAATTATTTATTTATTTGTTTGTTTGTTTATTTTTGTGGAGATGGGGGTCTCACCGTGTTGCCCAGGCTGGTCTCAGACTCCTACATTCAAGTGATCCTCCTGCCTCAGCCTCCCAAAGTGCTGGGATTATAGGCATAAGCAATCACTACTATTAAAATAATGGACTGTCATTGTTGATTTAGGAATTAAAGTCAAAGGAAATGATTGTGAGATTTTCCATTTTATTAGGTATTCTCTTAGCCAATATTAACTTCCTCACAGGGGAGTTGTGAGAATCTAGTGAGAAAATACGGCTGAAACATTTTTCTCAGTGCCTGGCCCATTTTTGTTCTCTTCCCTTCCCTCTAAGGATAGGTGTCTTATTGAAAAATTATTTAGTTTTCTTAAATCTGTGTAATATGTAGAATTGTACATTGTAGGCCAGCACTAGCTAGTAGAAGTATAATTCAAAAATCACTTGTAATATTGTTTTCTAGTATTCACAGGTAAAATTAATTTTAATATTGTATTGAACTTAATATAACCAAAATGATCATTTCAACATGTAATCCATATGAAAATCCATATAATGAGATATTTTACCATTTTTGTGCTGTCTTTGAAATTGCTATGTATTTTACATATACAGCATTATTCGATTCAGATTAGCCATTTTTCAAGTACTCAGTAACTGTATATGGCTAGTGGCTACCATATTGGATAACACAGTTCTAAATTTATGCATAATCCTAAAACACTACCTGAATCACTGTGATTGACTTCAAAAAACAACAAATAAAAATTTCCAAGTAGGTTTTTAAGTATGGCAGTGGTGGTGGGGAACAGTTAAGAGACTACAAGTCTTTGGGAAGCTCTGGGCCCTGCACCCAAAGAAAAGCATTGCTATACACAGTCCCAGGTGTGTGCGTACAATTTTAGGAGATGCAAGACCCCAGGCTAAATAAACTGCTGTAAGTGATTTGTTTGTGACATGATTCAAGCGTGAATAATGGAGAAAGTTTTTGCCCACATCCTGCAAGGTAATCCCTGGCTTTGCACGATGTCATTTGGAACAGGGGCAGCAATTGTGGCCTTTTGCCTTTTGAATCTCATTCTTATACCCAGTTGGCTGTATGGAATTCAGCCAGTGTGCCAGAATTAAAAGACTCATCATAGAGGCCTACACTGTTGCTGAGAGAGAAATTGCAAGGAGCCCCAAAAGAACAAAGGGGCTTTTCTACATTGTTTTGTTTTTGTTTTTGTTTTTGTTTTTGCATTAAACCAAGTGGCCCTACAACAAGTATTGCATTCTTCTTCATCTCCTAAGAAGCTTTATCTCCATGTCATCATCCTCTAAAAACATAAGAAAGTTTACCTATTTTATTATTCTATTTTATTTGAGGCAGAAGGGCCTACATCTAAGTTTTAACCTTAAAGCATTCTAAATTCTTCCTAAATGTCAACAGAATTCATAAATGACTTGATTAGGCATCCAAATGTTTGGCTCAGTGAATGTTTTATAGAAGAGTCATAGAATCTGACCCTAACTTTGTACTCCTGTTTTCTTCCTTTCCGGGTATAACATCATTTGATCTCATTCACCATTTTGAAATGAAATAATTCAAAAATTCTGAATACTCTACTTATTTTATGCATGTGCTTATTTTTGTAAAAAAAGATAGGTATATAAAATGCTATTTAATTCTATTTGTCAAACTAGCTATCAAATATTTACTTATTCTTTTTCAGTAGCATCTGTCCTCCATCAGTTTCTTATTTATTTGACAGAGTAAATGATTATTTCTAAGTGTAGAGGTACCTTTGAGACTACCCTTGTTTACAAAGGACTTGTTCTAAATGTGATGGTGCATTTTTCAGTGACTTAATGAGAATATAAATTAGGCACAATATTTATTACCTTGGAAGAAAAAAGAAAATTATTTAAGCCTCCTTGTCTATGCTTTTCTATTTTAATTTATTAAACCTGTGGGTTTTTGTGTCAGAGAGATAGAGAAAAAAAATGAGAAGAACTTCTTTTCCATTTGTAATATTTCTATATAGGACCCCAACCAGAGTCTTCGGCTTTCTTTAAAAAATTATAAAATTTACTTTTAAAAAACCAATCATTTCCTTCACTATTTCCCATAAGTTTTTCCAGATATATTTAATTCCCTGTACTGTAGGATGTCTCCTAGCTATAGGAGTTTGCAACTGAACCTTTATGTAAAACTCTAAAAACAAGAACAGTGATCTTACTAAAAAAGAGAAACATTCTTTCCTCTTGGAAAGAATCATGAAGGAGTGTGTGTGCGTTGAGTGTGTGTGTGTTCCAACCTCAAGGGTGGGCAATGAATGGAATGTTTTATTGAGGCTGATATTTTGGACATCATACCTCACCCCTTTTCAGTTCACTTCTAGTCTCTTAAAGATGAATTATGTTTCAAGACAAACTGTGAGATTTGAGGTCAGACTAAAACAATTGTTGGGGAAGCCGGAGCCAAGGAAGCCCTGGGAATTCCTGACTTTTCAGATATATTCTAGGTTTTACCAGATGAGAACAATCACCTCGGATCCTTCTCTGAACCAGCCTGAGAAGCCATAAAACCTTTCAGTTCTGCTTTGAGTACCTCCCTGTCTGGACTGCCACACTTAGGAATGCTCCAGAATTCGCTATCTTTGGAGAGGGTAGCAACTTGAGGGTCACACATGCTGATGAATTGGAGGAGGCTGTCAAGGTCTTTTCTTAGTACGACTGGCTCCGTGATCCAATGACATGAATTCTGATTTAATAGCCAGTGCTATTTTCTGGATGATAAAACACTACACCACTTTTCACAACAGACATGCCATATGGTACTCGTTACTTCTCTCCTAGATAAAATGCCTGGAATCATAAAGTTTTTTCTTCTAGCTGCAAAAGATAATGGAGGGTAGTTTTATCTTTTTTAAAAAATAAAATATTATGACAATTCCCATTGACAATGGTATATTTACAATCTTCTCTTAAATTCAGGAAGTTTTCGGGGAAAATGCTCCTACCACAATAATAGCCCTAAGTGATTTGGCATTGAACTTGATGAAGTTTTTCTTGACTAGCTTTCTTTTTGGAAATGAAAAAAGTTTTCCTTATGACCTTTACCTTGACTATCACATTGTTTTCAAGAAGGACATGCTTTACTGGTAGCTAAATCTTGCACTCAAGAGAGACCAAAAATGGTTTGACCTTTATATTCATCTCGTCTTTGAAAATAAAAGGAAATGCTATATCTATGCTGGGGAAAAATGATTAAGTGTAAAGAACATAATTTGGAGGTCAGACAAATCTGGATTCAAACTCCTACTCTTACTAGCTATATTAGTCCACTCATGCTGCTAATAAAGACATACTCGAGACTGGGTAATTTATAAAGAGGTTTAATTAACTCACAGTTCATAATAGCTAGGGAAGCCTCTGGAAACTTACAATCATGGTAGAAGGGGAAGCAAACACGTCCTTCTTCACATGGTGGCAGCAAGGAGAAGTGCCAAGCAAAAGGGAAAAAACTCCTTCATAAAACCATTGGCTCTTGTAAGAACTCACTATCATGAGAATAGCATCAGGGTAACCGCCCCCTTATTAAATTACCTCAGGGTAACCGCCCCCTTATTAAATTACCTCCCACTGGATTTCTCTCATGACATGTGGGGATTATGTGAACTACAGTTCAAGATGAGATTTGGGTGGGGACACAGCCAAACCATATCACTAGCTATGTAATTTGGGGTAAACAACTTTAACCCACAGTATCCTTGGTGTGCAGCATGTTGTAATATGGGCAGAACATAACCTCTATCCAGCAGAAGTGTTGTGGCAATTATAAAGCATACAGTTCTATGCCTAGAGGTAAAAGGTGGTTCAATTATACCTGTTGTTTCCCATTTTATACTAATTACTTATTATAAGTATACTATTTTCAAGGTTTTATTTGTATTTTTTTTAATTTGTTTGGAACTGACTCTTAATCATCTCATTGGAATTATTTTTCTCTGCTGCAAAAACAAACTCCTCTCCCCTTAAAAAGATTTCTTTTATCTTAGCAGGAAAAATGTGTTTGCTTTTTATTTGTGGCCTGAAAAATTTATAGAATCAAAATATGTAAGATCTCAAACATATTTTTCTACATTAATAAGTTACAATACAATAGGAACCATAATGGCCTGATGGTCACAAAATTGCTTTTTGCACACTGCTTCAATAAAAGGGTTTTGTGATGATGCTAGTTGTATCACAACATTGTCACTGCAAAAAGAAAGTGAAGGCAATAATACAGATTGGAGCTACACCAAGCACAGGCGCACACACACACACACACACACACACACACACCCCATTAATAACAAATGAAAAGGAGTTAGACATTTTTAGAAAACCACAGAAATCCAAAACATCAAAGAGCTATAACATAAAGTTTGGCAGACAGAAAAATCATTAAAAGTTTGACACATGATTTCAACAGTGTTGGTAGATTTAGATAGAAGCTTCAAATAACATATGTTTTGAGGTTCTCTCAAAAGAAGGAATTTAGAACTCCTATTTGTTTAACTTTGAGGAGAAGGAAATGTTGACCAAAAATAACTATAGCACAAACGAGCGGTCACAACATTGTACATTAGGAAATGTCAAGTAATGATCTGGCAAAATCACTCCCCTTGTCATTGTTTGCCTCTTTCTTTTCCTCACAAGTTAAAACATACAAGCCCTGAGGGTTGCCTTGCACATATGTACATGAAGATGAAAAAAATAGTTCCCTAATTCCTCACTGGAAGGACCCAAGCTCTACCCAGTAGGACCTCCAGCTTTCTGCTTCAGGGAAGAGGACAATGGAATGGAATCACAGTGATGCCATTAAAAGACAAATGTCTGTGTCTCCAAGGGTTATTTATTTACCTACCTCTGGTTTTTAATACTTAGACCTCACTCTTTGGGGAAAGGTTATCTTGGCTAACCGTTATGCAAACTCTTAGTTAAATTATAGTATTCCGTGACACATTCTTATTTTTTGAACAGAGATTCCTGAGTGAACTCATTTTGTTTAGCAATGATTTCACTTTAGTGTCTTAGCCTACAAAGGATGAGTTTATGCCACACTAAACACGAAAGAAGCTGCACATAAACTAAATGACAGAACAAAACAATAACCTCAGTGACTTCCTCCAATAAAGATAACCTTGTCCAAGTGAAAACTTTGTTTGTAAATATATTCTTCTAGCCAGAGGAGACACCTCCTAACAGTGAAACAGGTAACAAATAATAACTAATATTTTTGAGATTTACTGTGGATTAGGAATTACTCTCAACCCTTTAATGACTATACCATATAAAAATATTAAATAAAGATAATTATGACAGCTAACGCTTACAGAGCAGTTATTATGTGCCAGGCACTGTTCCATGTGTCACTTCTATTAGCTTATTTACACTTCACAACAATACTGTGCTGTAGGTATAACTATTATCCCCATATCACAGAAGAGGAAATGGAGGCATAAGAAGTCAAGTAAGATGCCCTTGGTCATACATCAAGTAACTGGCAGAGCTAGGATTCAAACCCCAAGCAATCTGATTCCAATAGCTCACTTAAAGCCATTACCCCACATTTTCTTTCTATTTAATGAGTACCTAATTCTCATTGTTTCAAAGTGGTATTCCACATTCTGCTTTGGAAGTATATATCATAGAGATAATCAAGGAAATAAATGACAGATGGCCCAGGAATGCCAGATTATGACCTTCGTGAGAGGAGGACCATCTGTTTTGATCATCACTATATTCCTATTACTGTCCAGAATACTAACCCCACTCAGAAACAGTATATAGCAGAAACTCTCCTAATGGGGCCAAGCTGAACCATCATTAGAAAGATTTAAGAATTGTTTTAATATGAATCTAGAATTTCAGCTGAATCTGAGTTTTACTTTAATTAAATCTCAAGTCTTATCTATCTAGAGATTTTAGGTATTCAGAAGTCTCTTTCTAAAGCAAGAGTTTGATGAATAGTTTGATCCAATCATAAAAATTAATCACTCAAAAGAAAAGGGTGATTTCAAATAATCGGTATTTCCTTCAGTGTGGTCTTTCTCACCCTGTTTCCATATTCAGTCAACAAATAAGTACTAAGTTCCTACCGTATACAAGACACTGTTCCAGGTACTGGAGGTTCAGAGGCAAACAAGTTCATACGAGATTTCCATCTTATATAGGAGGAGCAGGGCAGGGGTAGGTAAGTAAAACTCCAAGGCAAGCATAAATCTCAGTCTGTATACTTTAGGGCAGAAAAGTGTTCTGTGCTTTTCTTAAATTAACTTCATCAGACAAACAGCCATTCATCAAGAAATTCTGTTGTGACTTCCTTCACCTCTCTAGATCGCACTAATATCTGAGATATGTCATATCTCTTGAAGTTCTTTGTTTTGTTGCTTTCCTGTCATATACCCACTCTGCCCAGGCTTGAAGTCCTGGACTTTGGATTTAGACTCTCTTGCTTCCTTATGCATTCCTTTCCCAGTAGGCTTGCACCCGCCTAGGGCTCTGCCACAGCTTAATGTTCAGGTCCCTACTGTTCCAGAACCCCATGACTTTGAGTTGTGTCCTCTCCATTTTTTCTTCTCTCCTTCTGCTGCCTTACAAACTACTCACACCTCCTCTCTCCCTCTGGGACACACACCACCTTTTCCTCAATGAGCTTTGGCTCTTCCAACAAAGCAGAACAGGCTTTGACTACAAGTGGCTTCTGCTCTAGGCTATACAAAATTCCAAAAAAAAAAAAGAAAAAAGAAAGAAATGTCAAAATGTCAGTCTTCTCCTTGAAACAGAAGCAAGAGTGAAACACAAATCAGCATTGTGCAAAAAATATTCTGTAGCCCCAAAAAGAGCTGTTCGTTAAATTCTCTGAGATACTGGGTACAAGGAGATATGGGACAACACTAAAAAAAAGAATAATAGAAGAGCTTGCTCTGAAGTAGTGATTTGAAAGTCTTAGGATTCTTTAATGTCTTAGGGTTCTTTGTAAGTGCCAAAGAAGTTGGGGCGAGGGAACAGGAAAAGCCTCAGAATTCTCCCCCACCAAATAAATAATCTCATTTTTATATTTTCATAAATTGGATTTCATGTATCATTGCATTTATTACTCATGTCTTTGTTCAGCTGACTTGCCATAGGCTGATACATACTGCCACTCTATATCCATGTACACAAACACGTGAACACATTTTTTTCAGGGTCATTTCAATGTGACAGTTCAACAAATAAAAATTTTCAGGAGGAAAATTGGAAAAAAAAGTGCCTTCCATCATTTACATCCATTTTCGTGTATATATATATATATAATATATATATAAAAAAAATATTTTCTATATTTGGTATAGTCAAACTATATAAAAATCTATGATTAAAATCCTTATTACAGAGTCTCATGTTGATAGAACAGTTGACTATCTTGAGTGTGGTGGTGGTTATGCAAAGAACATGTGTGATAAACTTGCATAGAGCTATACACACACACACCCTACATATACACTCGTGAGTTGCATGTATAACTGGTGAAATCTGAATAAATGCTATTGATTGTTCTGATGCAATTTCTTGGTTTTCATGCTGTACTATAGCTGTAGACAATGTTAACAATGAGGAAGCTTGGGGAAAGTGCAAAGGACTTCCCTGCACACTTCTTTGCAACCTACTGAGAATCTATAATTATTTCAAAAGAAAAAGTTTTTAAAAATCCTATCACCATCTACCTAAACAATTCAATCTATGTTTTGTGAAAACATGATGTTTCATTCTTTTCAACATAACTAGCCTCAATGATAGCAAAATAACTCATTGAACAAGTTCAATATGTGAGGCATGCTGCTACACCTGAAAGTGAAAACTGAATTTATTATTCCTGTCAGAAATAAGGTTATCTTATTAAAAGTAGCTTTTAAAATCTCTATTCTTAATATATCAGTATATAGTACTTAGACTTGTTTTGTTTTAATAAGGATTACTTTTTAAAGGGAAACATGGAAAAATCATAATCTTTTTGTATCTCAAAATCTGAGCTACTCAAGGCACTCAAAAATGCCATCACTGATAGTGATAAAATATGCATTTGTCAGTATGAACAAACTGAAATAAATGTGACAAATGCATATTTTAAAATAATATAGATGTTTGGCACTTGCATATTGTTTCCCTTTTTACTTATACAATCAATTTTAGATTCTCTCAATAACCTTCTAAGAACGCAGAGGCAAATAATATTAATAGATAAAATTATACACATTTAAACTGCTCTGTGGCAAAGGCTGTTTATTTATTTGGTCTTTAATGGAGAAAGGCCACCCAGTTCTTGATTTCAATCTCCAGTATGATGGGGGTGATGGTGCTGATGATTATGAATGACAAGGATGATGTATTTATTTGCAGAAGTTTCTACTACTTGCAAAATATGGTAACACTGTTTGGTTTGGTTTTGGCTGAACCCGAGATGATGTCATCAAGCATTTTAGCACTACAGGAAACACTTCCCACCAGCCAGATTTCTAGCCCAACATTTCAGCTAACAACTGAACACCACATAAGGTCTATCACCCAGCCTCCCCCGTTTCTGCTCCCCAGGGCTGATGGGGAATGGGCAGTGAGTCATGGAGGCAGTTGGTGGGGAGGTGGCAGCTCTACACACCAATGATTATTTTTTAAAATAACTGAAAGCTCTTATTATACCTCAACCCACAATTTTCTTGCCTCCACCATAGCCGAGCTAATGTGGTGGGGTCCATCGTTCATTTTTGACTTCATTTTAAAATTTATGTTAGCTGGATTTTTTCAACATTCTGATATTAAAATACAAGGGAAGGAAGAATATTCAGGATAATTGGACCTGGTTCTTTATCTCCCTGGCAAATGTCAAGACCCCTAAATTGTACTACTTTATGTGCCTGATAATCCCAAAACACATCATTATATTCTTTTAGGTGAAGGCAAAGTACAACAAATATTGCTTATATGCTAGCTAGGTTAAAAACCAAGATCAAGTTGAACTTTAACTTTGTTGGCTCGTCCTTGAAAAATGAAAATGTAAAAAGTTGGAGCTCCTTTCATACTAATCTTTTTGGGGTTGGGAACATGCATTAGGCACCTCTCTCTTATATATACTCCTGGACTTCTTGATAAACCATTCAGTCTGGTTCTGAGGTTCAGTTCCCCCTCTACATCCAAGTTTTTTCTACTTATTAAAAGAAATGCAATGCAAATCCATGACACTTAGCTATTTTTTAATCTTCACACCTGCTTGCTCCCCCTCAGATGTATCAATCTGCCACATTTCTGGAAGATGCAGAACTCTAGGAAGCATTTATCATTCATTGCAACAGGTGGATAATTATTGAATAGAATGAACTTTACAAGTTAATACATTTCTCATATATCCTGCCTTCTTCTAGGGAAATAAAGATTAACTTCAATTTTTGTCAACTTTTTTGTGAGGGAGGGGATGGTTATTTGTAAGTGGATTTGTTTTTCATTTCAACTCTTCCCACTATCCTAATAATTGCTTTTATCTTTCTTTTTTGTCAGCAACAGATCCCACCTTCTGTTTGATTTAATTATAATTAGCTTCTCTGTTTGGTAAGGTTATTGTATTATATATTTCTAGTTTAATCTCTTCTAACTGTTTAAAGTTGCTGCAAATAAAGCTTAAAAATATATGACACAACATTCATTATCCATTTCTTTTCTCAAGTATCCTATTTAGTCTTCTAATCTCCAAAATTAACTACTTTGCACATAGATTGTACTTAGCAAATTCATGCTTACTTTTTAAAGTCTGCCTTCTTATGGATAAAATCATGAAGGATACAAGTAAACACCAAAGACACACTTGAGTAGGAAACAAAGCCACAAGACTGGAGCATGCGTTCTGACTTTGGGGGAGGATGGACAAAGGTGCCATCCTCAAAACAGAATAGGATCCAAATAATTATTTTGATTTATGTTACAATTGCAGCTTCAGAAATTAGATTGTGGGAGTTCTCAGAAGATGACAGGATAAAAAATAGGAGAAACTTATTGTGGAAAAATAATATCCTACAGCAAAATATGAGAACTACCATCAGCCAAGCTGATGAGTAGATTAAATTTGCATTTTATATCTGCCCACTGTCCAATTCAGCATGTTTCTATTCAACACATATACACTTCTCTTGCTCTCTCTCCCTCTCCCTCTCTCTCCCTCCACCCAGACATATACACACGGACACATGCACTTGTGCCCTAGGTGTTTCTCTAGTCATTGAGTCATCATTCCCTTTTTTAAAATTTATTTTTAAATCATTGTAGATTTATAGGAAGTTGCAAACACAGTACAGAATGGTCCCATGTACCCTTCACCCAGTTTTCCCCAAGAGTTACATCTGTGTAACTATAGTATAATATCAAAGTCAGGAAATGTGCATTGAAAAGTGTATGTGTAACATTCTATGCCATTTCACTAATGTGTCAATTCCTGTAACCACCATGAAAATCTGGATACAGAACTGTTCCAGCACCATAAAGATCTATTGGTGTTGATACTTTACCAGACTGAAAAATTACCTCCTTGTAAGTCCATTTATGATCCTCCATTTGTAATATAATTGTCTTAAATACTTCCTTTAAGAAATATTTGCTTAGGCCATAAAACATAATTTGGAAAACTCATGAGGAAAAAGAAAGTTTATTGTATTCATCCATGTTTTAGCTTTTCCTGCTATTTGTTCTTCCTTTCTAATGTTCCAAGATATCCCTTCTCTTTCAAAGACTTTCTTTGCCATTTGTTTTTTGGATAGTTCTGCTAGTGAACATTTTTAAACTTTTCCTTTGTCTCTTGATGTCTTCATTTCTACCTCACTCAAAAAAGAAAAGTGTTCAGGACATAGAGTTTGCAGGGGATGTTTCTTTGCTTTCAGCACTTGAAGACTGTCATGCCTCTCCTCTGGCTTCCATGATTCTGATGATAAATCTAATGCCATCTGAACTGTCTTTTGAAGGGTGTTTTTTTTTCCTCTCACTGTTTTCAAGATTTTTCTGTAGTTTTCCAAAGTTTAATTATGACATGAATTTCTTTGGATTTATCCTGTTTGGGGATTCACTCAACTTTTTTTTAATTTAACAGCTTTATTGAGATATAATTCACATACTATAGAAATTCACCAATTTAAAGTCTACAATCAATGATTTTTAGTATATTCACAGACTTGTGCAACCATCACCATAATCAATTTTAGAATACCTACACCCATTAGCTGTCACTTCTCCATCCTGCTTCCCCTCTCCCAGGCCTGACAAACACTAATCTACTGTCCATCTCTATAGATTTGTCTTTTCTGGACATTTTATATAAATAAAGTTATGTAATTTGTGATCTTTTATACCTGGCTCCTTTCACTTAGCGTAATGGTTTCAAGGTTCATCCACATTGCAGCATATATCAATATCTTATTTCTTCTTATTGCCAAATAATATTCCATTGTGTAGATATACTACATATTATTTATCTATTCAAAAGTTGATGAATGTTTGGTGTGCTACCATTTGGGGGGTTATTCTGAGTAAGGCTGCTATGAACATCTGCATGCAAATTTGCACATGCACGCATGTTTTCATTGCTCTTGAAATGCCACCTAGAAGAATTATTTCTGGGTCATATATTAACTCTATGTTTAACATTCTGGGGAAATGGCAGACAGTTTTGAAAAGCACCTGTGCCATTTTTACATTGCCACCAGCAATTTATGAAGACTCTAATTTTGCTACATCTCCATCAGAACTTTTTATTATATCTTTGTTATAGCCATCCTAGTGAGAGTAAAGTAATATTTCGTTGTGGTTTTAAATTGCACTTCTTTGATGACTAATAATGTTGAGCATCTCTACATGTGGTTTTTGGCCATTTGTATATCTTCCTTGGAGAAATATCTATTCAGATCCTTTGCCCACTTTAATTGATTTTATGTCTTTTTATAATATATAATTATAAAAAAGTTAATTATAAATGTTAGATACAGTTATCTTATCAGATACATGATTTACAAATATTTTCTCAAATTGTATGGACTATCTTTTCGATTTTTTGATGATACCCTTTGAAGCACAAAGTTTTAATTATAAAGTCCAATGTATATATTTTTCTTTGTTTGCTTGTATTTTTTGTGTCATATCTAAAAACAGATTGCCTAATCCAAGGTCATGATGATTGCCCCTATGTTTTCATCTAAGAGTTTTATTGATTTTGATTCTACATTTCAGTTGATGATGCATTTTTAGTTCATTTTGTGTAGAGTGTGACAAGGGGTCCAACTTCATTACTATGCATGTGAATATACATAGTATATTCAGCATCATTTGTTGAAATGACTATTCTTCCTTCCACTAAATTTTCTCAGTAATCTTTTAAAAAATCAGTTGATTGCAAGTGTTCTATCTATTCCGTGCTAGTATCAGAGTTGACTACTGCCATTTTGTAATGAGGTTTAGAGCCAGAAAATATGAGTCCTCCAACTTCATTCTTTTTCAAAATTGTTTTGGCTACTCAGGGTTTCTTGGTGGGGAGGGAAAGAGTCATTGGGATTTTAACAGCAATTCCATCATGTATGCAGATCAATTTGAAGAAAAATTTCATCCTAACAATTTGAGACTACCAATCCATGAAGGTGAGATTTCTTTCCATTTATTAAGATTTTCCTTAATTTCTTTCAAAATGTTTTATATTTTTATTGTACAAGTTTTTAATGTGCTTGGCTAAATTGCATTCTCTTTTATAATATTTTAAGTGAAATTATTTTCTTAATTTCAATTTTGGATTGTTCATTGCTAGTGTACACAAATACAGTTGCTTTTTGTATATTGATCTTGTAGCCTATAGCCCTGCTGAATGCATTTACTATTTCTAATTGTTTTTATTGGATTCCCTAGATTTCCCCATATACCAGATGATGTTATCTGCAAATAGGGATAGTTTACTGCATTCTTTTCAATCTGGACTACATTTATTTCATTTTTTTTTTCTGTCTAGTTGTCCTGGTTAGAACCTCCAGTACAACATACAATAAAAGTTGTGAGTAGACTTTCCTGTATTTCCCTGATCTTAAGGGGATTAGACTTTCAGCATTAAGTATGATACTAGCTGTGAATTTTTTATAAATATCCTTTATTGGATTGAGAATTCTTCATCTATTAATAGTTTCTTGAGTGTTTTTAATCACAAGAGGGTGTTGAATTTTGTCAAATGCTTTTTCTGCATCTATCGAGATGATTGTGTGGTTTTTAAACTTTACCCTATTGTATGGTGTATGTCAGGCTTCTCTAGAGGGACAGATCTAATAGGATGGATGGATGGATGAATAGATAGATAGATAGATAGATAGATAGATAGATAGATAGACAGACAGACAGACAGACAGATAGATAAATAATGGGGAGTTTATTAAGTAATAACTTACACAATCACAAGGCCCCACAATAGGCTGTCTGCAAGCTGAGGAGCAAGGACAGCCAGTCCGAGTCGCAAAACTGAAGAACTTGGAGTACAATGTTTGAGGGCAGGAAGGATCCAGCACAGGAGAAAGATGTAGACTGGGAGGCTAGGCCAGTCTCTACCTTTCATGTTTTTCTGCCTGCTTTATATTCCCTGGCAGGTGATTACACTGTGCCCACCAGATTAAAGCTGGATCTGCCTTCACCAGCCCACTGACTCAAATGTTAATCTCTCGTGGCAACACCCTCACAGACACACCCAGGATCAATGCTTTGTATCCTTCAATCCAATCAATTTGACACTCAGTATTAACCATCACATATGGTGTATTACATTAATTAATTTTCAAATATTGAACCAACTTTGCATTCCTGGCATGAATCCCAATAAGGCATGGTTTATCATCTTTTTCTATATGACTTCTGGTTTCAGGCTGCTAGTAAATTTTTTTTTTTTTTTTTTTTTTTGAGATGGAGTCTTGCTCTGTCACCCAGGCTGGAGTGCAGTGGTGCAACCTGGGCTCACTGCAAGCTCTGCCTCCCGGGTTCACGCCATTCTCCTGACTCAGCCTCCCAAGTAGCTGGGACTACAGGTGCCTGCCACCACGCCCGGCTAATTTTTTTGTATTTTTAGTAGAGACAGGGTTTCACTGTGTTAGCCAGGATGGTCTCAATCTCCTGACCTTGTGATCCCCTGCCTCGGCCTTCCAAAGTGCTGGGATTACAGGCCACCATGCCCGGCCCTGCTAGTATTTTGTTGAGGATTTTTGCACCCATATTCATAAAAGATATTAATTTGTAGTTTTCTGTCCTCCTGATATCTATATTTGGTTTTGGCATCAGAGTAATATTGGCCTCACAGAATGAGGTAGGAAGTGTTATCTCCTCTTCTATTTTTTGAAAGAGTTTCTAAAGAACTAATATTAAAACTTCTTTAAATGTATGGTAGAATTCACCAGTGAAGCCATCTGAGCCTGGATTTTTCTTTGAAGGAAATTTTTAAATTATTAAGTTAATTGCTTTACCTGTTACAGCTATATTCATACGTTCTGTTTCCTCATGATTCAATTTCAGTAGTTTTGTCTTTCTGAGTTAATTCATTTTTATTTAACTTGGCTAATTTTTTAATGTAGTTGTTCATAATATTCCCTTATAATTCTTACTTCTGTAAGCTCAATAGTGAATCCCTTCTTTCATTCCTGATTCTAATGATGTGAGTCTTCTCTCTTTTTTTTCTTGGTTAGTGTAACTAAAGGTTTGCTAATTTTGTTTATCTTTCCAAGAGACAACTTTTGATTTCATTGATCTTCTTCATTGCTTTTCTATTTCATTAACTGCTTCTCTAATAGTTATTCTTTTCTTCCTTCTTCTTGCTTTAGGTTTTGCTTCTGCTTTTCCTATTCCAATGTCTTAGGTAAAATATTAAGTTATTGATTTGGCTATTTCTTTTTTATATGGGTTTTACAGCCATCATTTTTTCTCTAGCAATTTCTGAAAATTGCTTTATTTTCATCCCATAATTTTGTATTGTGTTATTCAGCTCTAAGTATTTTTTTTTTTTTTTTTTGGGACGGAGTCTAGCTCTGTTGCCCAGGCTGGAGTGCAGAGGCGCAATCTCAGCTCACTGCAACCTCCGCCTCCCAGATTCACACGATTCTCCTGCCTCAGCCTCCTGAGTAGCTGGGATTACAGGCGTGTGCCACCACGCCTGACTAATTTTTTTTTTTTTGTATTTTTAGTAGAGATGGGCTTTCACCATGTTGGTCAGGCTGTCTCAAACTCCTGACCTCGTGATCCACCCACTTCGGCCTCCCAAAGTGCTGGGATTACAGGCGTGAGCCACCGCATCTGGCCACCTCTAAGTATTTTCTAAGCTCACTTGTAACTTTTTCTTTGACTTCATGGTAATTTAAGACTTTGCTATTTAATTTGCAAATATTTGTGAAGTTCCAACATTTCTTTCTGTTATTAATTTCTGATTTCATTTTATTGTGGTCAAAGAAAACACTTTGTGTTATTTGAATTCTTTTAAATCTATTGTCTTGCTCTATGGTCTTTCCTATTGTCTTTTCTGGAGAATGTTCTATGTGTACTTGAAAAAATAGTATATCTGCTGATGTTGGAACAAAGTGATCTATAGATATCTATTAGATCTAGTTGGTTTCTAATGCTGTTCAAGGATTCTGTTTCATTGTTGAACTTCTACTCGTTGTTCTATTCATTATTTAAGGTGAAGTGTTGAAGTCTCCATTTACCATTGTTGCCTTTATGGATGCTTTTTATTATGTGAATTTGAATTATTGTCTGGGCTCATTTGCTTTCAGCCTTTAATATTTCTTTTAAGGAACGTCTGCTTGCAACAAACTCTCTGTTTTTGTTAATCTAGGAATGTTCTTATTTCACCTTCACTTTTGAAAGACAGTTTTCGGGACTTAAGTTTCTTTGGTAACAGAGGTTTCTTGGTTTTGAAGGATTTTTTTTGGTTTTGGGAGTTTTTTGGGGGGCATTTTTTGTTTGTTTTGGAGCATTTTCATATGTTATCTCCCTGTCTCTGGCCTTCACTGTTTCTGATGAGAAATCAGGTGTTAATCATGTTGTGTATAGTCATTTTTCTCTTGTTGTTTTGAAGATGTTCTCTTTGCTTTTCAATATTTTTACTATGCTGTTTCTGGGCCATCTAACTTTTAGTATGTGTAGATTAAAGTTTTTAAATCAGATTTGTAAACTTTTTAGTCATTATTTCTTCAAATATGTTTTCCTCTTCTTTCTGACTTTTGTTCTTCTGGTACTCCCAGTGTATCTATATTGGTATGCTAATGATTTCCTACATGTCTTTGAGGATTTGCTTATTTATTTTATTCTGTTTTTCTTCAGATTGTATAATTTCTATTAATCTATATTCAAGTTCTCTGCTTCTTTCTTGTACCAGCTCAAATCTACTATTGAGCCTCTTTAGTGAGTTTTTTACTTAATTTAGTGTATTATTAAACTCCAGGATTTTCATTTAGTTCTTCATATCATTTGTCTTTATCAGTATTCCCTTTTTAATGACATTGTTGAACTATTACTTCTTTAAGCATGGTTTCTGTTCATTTCTTTAGTTCTTTGAGCACATTCATATGCTCATAGCTGTTTTGAGATGTTTGTCTACTAAGTCTGATACCTATCAAAGGTAGTTTCTGTTGCCTGCTTTTCTTTAATGTGTACGAGTCACACTTGCCTATTTTTTTGCATGTCTCATAAAGCTTTTCTGAAAACTACTTATTTTAGATAATATATCGTAGCAACTCTAATATCAACTGGAGCGAGATTTAAGGAAGCAGAGAGACGGAGTGCAGAAGGGTGTTTATTTTAAGGTGTACCCTGGCCCAGCAGACATGTGTCCTACAGGCTGAGCCCAGAACAAAGAAAATGAGTCCCTTTTAAGCATTTTGTGGTGGGAACTATGTGAAGCAGGCTTACAGAAGCAAGAACAAAAGGGTGCTGTGACACTTTTGCTACATGTCTTACATCTCTGTGAGAACTTGGTTTGCAGCTTATGCTTATCTGTCTTGTGACCTTGCAGCTGTGCAGGGAAGAAAGAAACAGGAGTTTACAGAGCCTACAAAATATGCAGAGGATAGATATGGTTAATGTTTCTTGGGACAGACAGTTAATATTCTCTTCTAACTTTAACTTCGAGGGGGGCTACTTAAATTCTTTTCAGCCTTAGTTAATACAGCAATTCATTCTATGAGCTAGTGTTATTTCTCTATTATTACTTATGCTATTATTCTGTTATTTTCTTAATTTCCCACTTCACAGCTACCCCTATCAAGTCCATATTTTGGCTAATTTTTCAGTGACTTGGCTGGACTACTTAATGAAATCTATTCCCCCACAATGTGCAGTCTCTGATGCTCTTCCTCAGAGGATGCCACCTTGGGGCATGAGCCCATTCAGCCTGAGATGATAGGGTTTCTAGCAGGGCTGTTTTTGTGTCTTCTCTTGATCTCTGTGTTAATCTGTTGATATCCGTTGGTATCATTAGTATCACACCCAGCTGTTAGCCTCCACTATTTGCTGTTTGATTGCACTATTATTTTACCAAATGCCCCAGGGCATAAATTACTCTACAATTTGATTCGATTAAATCTTTGTCCCTTTGTTGCGGTCATCTTTGAGGCTAGGCTTTGAGGGGTTTTCTGACTCCAGGAGTGTTCTCAGCTATCTCTTTCCCTGGTTCGCTCTAATAAACTTCTAAATGTTTTACAGTTTAGTTTATTGCTCTCATAGAGCTACCAGCACTCTCTTAGTTACCACCACAGTCTACATTTTTTTTCACACTCTGTTCCAGATAAAGTCAATTCACTTGGGGAAGTGCTTAAGCTCTCTGTTCTTACGGCTTGCCCTTGCCCCTGGGCAAAACCCCTATATTACTGCTCCAGAGCTAGGGAGAAATATAGCAGTGTACTTCTCTGGGAGTGAGACCAGAGAAGTAGGCTACTATATCTTTCAAGAACAGAGTGCTTGTTTTCATACTACTATAATGAACTGCCCAAGACTGAGGAATTTATAAAGGAAAGAGGTTTAATTGACTCACAGTTCAACATGGCTAGGGGGGCCTCAAGAAACTTACAGTCATGGAAGGCAAAGAAGAAGCAAGCACCTTCTTCACAGGGCAAGAGGACGGAGTGAGTGCAAGCAGGGGAAATCCCAGATACCTATAAAAACATCAGATCTCATGAGACTCACTCACTCTCACAAGAACAGCATGGGAGAAACTGCCACCAAGACCCAATTACCTCCACCTGGTCCCACTCTTGACAAGTGGGCATTATGGGGATTCAAGATGAGATTTACGGGGAGGACACAGCCAAACCATATCAGTGCTGGACTGGGGTGGAAGCCTCTAGTGCTTTCAGGTTACTCCTCCTGGCCTGAAAACTTTGCCCCATTTTATTCAGCTTCTTAAATTTTTAGACTTATGCCTTTTGCCAGATTTAAGAGATTTTCCACCATTATTTATTTGAATATTTTTTCATCTCCACCTTCTTT
This sequence comes from Pongo abelii, assembly GCF_028885655.2. Lineage (NCBI taxonomy): Eukaryota > Metazoa > Chordata > Mammalia > Primates > Hominidae > Pongo > Pongo abelii. Next base: position 61,876,049 of record NC_071998.2, read on the forward strand.
CTCCTCTCTTTCTGGAACTCAGACCATATGAATGTTAGATCCTTTGTTATTCACTGAGGGTCCATTTACTTCAGTCTCTTTTACCTCTGTTGTTCACATTGGGTAATTTATTTTCTTGCTATTTTTAAGTTTACTCATTATTTTGTCTGACCTTTCCATTTTGCTATTGAGTGTATCCAGTGAGTTTTTTATTTTGGCTATTGTCTTCATGAGTTCTAAAATTTTCATGTGGTTCTTGTTTATACCTTCTATTTATTTGCTGAAACTTTTTATTTTTTCATTTGTTTCAAGTGTGTTCATAATTGCTCATGAAGCATTTTTGCAATGGCTTGTTTTTAACACTAGTCAGATAATTCCAACATCTGTGTCATACTGAAGTTGCTGTCAATTGCCTTTTCTCATTCAAGTTAAGATTTTCCTTTTTCTTTTTATGATGTGAGATTTTTCACTTCTGTCCTGGACATCTCATGTTATAACATTCTGAATCTTACATAAAGCTTCTGTTTTAGCAGGCCTTCTCTGACACCACACAGGTTGGGGGAGAAGGGACTCTGCCTCACTACTGACAAATGGGAGTAAAAGTCCAGGTGCTTTACTAAGTCTTCTCTATGCAGGGATTAAAATCCTGATCCCAATTAGTCTTCTGTGGATGGAGGTAAGAAGGGGAGCCTCATTACAGCTGGGCAGGATTGGAGGTCTAGGCTCCTCATTCAGCTTTTGATGACATAAGTGGAAGTGGGTTATTATGGTTTTCTCCCATAGTGTTTGGCTGAAGTAAAGGGGTCATTGACTGAATGTTTTCTGTCTTGCTAGGCTGCTCCTTTCCTATTCCTCTGGCTAGAGACAGCAAGATTTTTTCTTTGGGAATTTTTTTTTTCTGTATGTTCACATTCGCATTTTTGGGTTACCTGCTTCTCCAGCATCCAGCTCAGGACACATGAGGCAAAAAGAAAACCCATGTCAACATGTTGTTCCTCAGTTCCTGCAGGCCGTCCCCAGCCTGCCTTCTTCCCTTCACCTTTCAGAGTCTTCTTATGTTTGTTTTATATTTAAGTTTGAAGAGTTTTAGCTGTACTCATCAGGATAAATAAGGAAAAGTAGATCTATTTGATATTTTTCCAGAACTGGAAACCTGTTGTTACTTTTTGAGCTTTGTATTCAGCTAGCTGTTCACTAATAGAGTAAAAATTATCTTCATCTGGATAACTTACTGTTTTGGCTCCTATTAGTCCAATAAAAAATAATAGTTTCAAATGTTCTCTACTTTGGGCATCTGCATTTTTATAAAGAACTCTCAAAGACTGAAAATAAAGCAGTACCCAAGTGAATTCTTCCTGAAAGTATAATTTTAGCTGATTTCTCCAGCCAATAGAGAAGATAACTTGTTTACACTAACAGACAGCAATCACTGTAACTCATTCTAAATTCAGTTCTCAGTCTTGGTATATAGAAATTAAAATACAGTTTCATGAACTGATTCAGCTGTGGATTAAATTTTTACAGCAAGATGGGAAAAGTCTCTGAAAGGACCCCAATAAGAAGCGAAAGGAAAGCTATAATTGGTCAGTCATTTTGACAAGGTAATTCATTGCTTCTAAGACCATGAGGAATTAATGATAATATTCATTTCACATCTTCCTGAACCCTCTCTATTAAAAAGAACCCATTTTAATCTATGTCTGTGATATATAATTTATACCAGGGATTCTGGAAAATGGCTAAACCTCTCACTGTGTGTACCATGTCTGCTGGTGACTAGCCCAAACTCTTATCTCTGTGTTTATGAATACAGGTTGTTGCCCCAGAGATAAAGACATAAGAAGAGCAATATAAAAGGCAGGAGGAGGATATGGTCACCAACCTAATTAAAATGAAGACAAGTGGTTTATCTGAGAATCTTACTATAAGGGAAAACAAATAAAGGAAATTTCATTTTTATGCATACTCTGAGGACATAATCAACTTTATGAGGTGAAATGTAATATCTTCCCAACCTCATAAGCATACACAATCCCCCAGCAGACTGCAAGCACACAAGCCTACCCTTTTTCAGTGTCTAAGAAGATGAGAAACAAATGAAGAGAAAGTGAAAGGACACAAATATATCCACAAAAAAAGGATTAATTATAGATAAAATCTGTTCTTTACAAAAAAATAGTCTGGTTTATATCTGACCCTATTCTCCTTCATCTATGCAGGTTATTTTTCCTAAAAAAGAGATAGGCATCGTTTAATTCCAAAAGTATATCTTGTGAATTCTGCAAATAATTGTTACCATGGAGCTCTAAGTATCCCATAGCAAGCTAATATGTTCTTGGGGCCAATGTTGTTTTGGCATTTAATGTGCTTGCTACTTCAGTAGAGAAATCTAGAAGGAGAAAAACTGCCTCCATTCCTAATTATTTCCTCTTAAACGTATTGGTGTTCCTATTTGTTTTTGCAAAACTGTGTTAAGAGAAGGCCTATAGATGAGAAAAATATTAAGAAATAATTTCTTTTTTAAAGTCTTCATTTAGATGTATGCTGTGTAAATCTGAGTGTGGTAACATAAAAGAGACATATAACTAAAGAGATAAGTAGCAAGTTAAAAGAAATTTCCATTGTGCAATTTGTTGTTGAACATCCAAAGAAAAGAAACAATGCAACAGAACATGCTCTTATTAAACTGCCTATAACACCTTTCTTCTGAATCTTTTCAAGCATGTTACAAATTTATCTATCCCATAAATAATTATGGGTAGGAGGAGGAAAAAAGAGAAAAATAGTTGTAGATCCTAGACAATTCCATTTTTCAACAATATTATCATTTCTTAGATGATACAGCAGTCATCTGATCAGCCTCGAAGGGAAACAAAAAGATTACCATGTTAAAGTATAAAAGATTACTAGAGCTACTTTGTAATGAGAACTTTATTGGGGGGAAATATGATTTCTTAAAAGATTATTAGAAAGTGAGCTACTCAATAAAACCTCTCTGCACTTCTATTATTCTTATTGTTTTGATGATTTTGTTTTAAATATTTATACCTTGCTCCATAATTCAGAAAGAATTTTCAAATATATTCTTACTTAACCCTAAGAACAATCATACATGACATGTAGGCAGGGATTATTTTCACTGGATGGATGGAGAAACTGGAGTTTAAAGGCGTTGTGTTACTTGCCTAGATGCACATACCTAATAGTAAGAGAGAAACTAGAATTTAAACCTAGACAATAGAATGTAATTGTTGTGTGCATAGGTTTGGAAGCCAGGCTGCTTAAGTTCAGATCTCAAGTCTGCCATTTGCTGTGTGAGTCAACTTGGGCAAGTTACTGAATGTTCCTGTGCCTCAGTTTTCTCATACATAAAATGGGTAAAATAATGCTACCTACTCTTGTTATAAAAGTTAAATTTTTATAGGACTAAAAAATTTAAAGTGTATAGAGTAGTATGTAGTATATGGCAAATATTCAAAGGTGCTAGCTCTTTTTATATCCTGACAACTCATTGTTGGTCTAAATTTTCAGTCTTGATGCCTACAATGTCCCAAATTCCTTCTAAAGAAAACAGCCTTACCCAAGGCCCAGCTTGGGGCAGCCATTCATGGATGATAGATTAGACCAAGAAATAGGCAACTGACATAGCCAATCCACTGCGAAAAGGTGAGCTGAGCAAGTCTTACTGTCATGATATTTGTATTCTAGAAGTGGAGAACAAGCAAAGAGGTTTGCAGACAGGCCAAAATCAAAAGGATGTGATGAAGAAGAGAAGTAGCCCTCAGGAGAAGTAGGTGTGGAGTTCAGAGAGAACAAAAGGGTATATGGGCTTGGTGTTTCCTTGGTTCCCAGCTTCTCACTTCCACTCCATTTAGAGCCTTAAAATGTACTTCAATATGTGTTTCCATATGTGGAATTTCGAGTATGAAATTTCGTATACTATTCCATACTCAGGTATGCTCCCAGTCTCAGTCCTTTCAAGATGTTAGAGGTCAGCAGCTCTCCCAAGGAGTGTCTCTGCTCCCTGAGGCCACCCCATGCATGTCTCTTACCTACCAACTTCTCTGTTTCCATTTTATTTACTATATACCTTTTACCTCTGACTTGTAATTCTGTCCAAGAACTTTGTAGGTCATATTAACCATTCAATTGTTGAAAGATGAATGAATAAAGTGATTATGAATGTTTATTCAGAGCAACATGATCTTGTGCACTCCAAAGGGAGTGTTTGCATGAGCTGATTATAGGGATATTAAGAAGAGTCTTCTAATGCCCCTCACCCAAATTCTAAAAGATAGAATATCTTCTTTACTTTACACAGGTTTTTTTTTTCCCACAATGAGAACTAACCCTTACAATGTAAGAGCCACTGGGCTTCTACCAAGTTGTAGATCCTTTTCTGAGAGCAGAATTTGAAAAGTTAAAGGCATTAGAGACCCAGAGAAGAAGGTACAGTTGGGGAGAAGGCAACAGAGGAAAGATAAACTGTAGTGGGTTAATGATTATGTTCCACTGGGCACTCTTCCAATCCCTCTTCTGTTCAAATCAAACTCAGCCAGGCATGGTGGTTCACACCTGTAATCCCAGTGCTTTGGGAGGCCGAGGTGGAAGGGTCACTTGAGCCAAGGAGTTCAATAATAGCCTGGGCAATATAACAAGACCTCATCTCTAAAAAAGATTTAAAAATAAGCTAGCTGTGGTTGTGCACACTTGTAATCCCAGCTATTTGGGAGGCTGAAGCTGGAGGATCACTTGAGCCTGGGAGGTCGAGGCTGCAGTGAGCTATGATTTTGCCACTGCACTCTAGCCTGGGTGACAGAGTAAAACCCTATCTCAAAAAAAATCAAACCCATGATATTTAATGTGTAATTTGAGTGATAAAATAATCTCTGAGCTTCAGCCTGATGATGTATAAATATTCATACTTGTTGTAAGGATTAAATAAGATGTATTTTATAGAGAAAAATCCTTCTCCAGGTGTTTCCTTTCGCATGGAAAATGGATCTTTTAAGTGCAGAAGTCTCTAAAGGGAATCAGAGAAGTCAGGCAGTTTGGATTATAAATCATTTATTTGTTATTTATTCTTCATTCATATATTTATTTATTGAATACCTACTATATGCAGGTCAATCTGCTAGTTGCTCAATTACCAGGCATGGCGCAAAGAGAACATCTCTGCTGCCAGAATATAAACTTCTTGAGGCCAGGACCTGTATATTGTATCCTAGTACTTAGCTCAGTGCCTGGTAGAGTTGGAATTGTTTTATATATTTTCTGAAAAGAGGTAGGCATGTAATAATAGCAAACTGCATTCCTGAAAAAGGATATAGACAACATAGTCCATCTGTTTACTCAGAAAGGTAGAATAGTATCTTACCAACTTCATTTCATTGCTGAGACAAATTTTCCCATGAGCCATATCTTGTCCTGGCATCCTGGTCCCCCCATCAGAGTTCAGAGGTAGCCTACGATCCCTGGCTGCCCATCGTTCTCAGCTCAGTGAGCCTTGCCATTTTATTAATTAGTGCCCTGATTGGAGATTTTGAAGGCTCATTTTCTACATTGGTTCTTTCAAGTATAATGTTTAGATTTCTCATTTCAAAAGAGTAACATTTGCAAGTCCAGAATTGGACTTTTTCTGCGGATGCGATGAGCCACTTGGAAGAATAGTATATGAGAATTCAGCCAAGTGTCTGAAGCATATTACTCCCTGAAGAATCAAGCTAAATTAAAGTTCCATCCATCCTTCATATATATGAGCCACATATGGCTTTTTCTTACCTCTGTTTACTTTTAAAGCCTTTACAGCTGAACAATTCCCAGATTAACACATTTCTAAAAAAACGAATTCTCAGGTGTAGTTAGCAGCTCCTATTGTACTATAGCTGATAAACACTTTGTTTAAATAATGAGCTCATTCTTTACCTTAGAGAAATGAAATAACAAAGTCATAATGATGGATATTGTAAAGGTTTTAAAATAATTTTTATACAATAAAATTTATTTTATTTATAAATGGTTTAAAATGCTCTCCGTATGTGAGAATTGGCTGAATAAATGAGGCCTCTACTCACCAACTAAGTAAACAGACAAGCTACCAATTAATGGTCTAGATAACTACAAATGGGTTATAAAAATTAGGCCATTATTACTGTTTAAATCGATGTGGTTTCTTGCCAAAGCATTATAATGATCATAAATTTGATGAAAGATTAATTGCCTGATTTCCATTCTGTTTTTACTATCATATGTCTCTTGTCTATTTCAACAGCTCTCTGATTACATCTATACACACACATACACACACACACACACTTGCACACACATGCACATATACATCCAAACATGCACACTTTCTATCCAGTCTTATTTCAGTAATTGACTCTACCATAACTCATTCAAACCAGTCATCTTTGAGCCCTTGCAACACTCACCACTTTTCTCCATTCCACATGTTGTCAATTCCCAAGTTTTGACTATCTCACTCATCTACCTTAATCCATCTCTCCCAAATGGATTATTGCAATAGCCTCTAAACAGTTTTCCTTACTTCCAACCTTGGTCCCTTCCAATCCATTCTGTTCACTGCAGTAAGATTAAAGCTTCTAAAATGCAAATTTGATCATATAATTTCCCTGCTCGAAACCCATAGTGACATCCCTTTTCCCCTATAATAAAGCTTAAACTATTAATATGCCTATACGGTACTTCAGGAGCTAACTTCCTCCCACTCCTTTCTACTCTATATTTTCATTCTGTACCCCACATTCTGCACCCCAGCTACACTGAACTTCTTCTGGGCCTAGAGAACTCAGTGGAAGGTCTTGGCCACTTCTGGATTTACACACATCACTCCCTACAACTCCCTTCTCCTTCCTGTTTGCTTTATAATGTCTACATATTCCTCAAGCCTCAGCTAACATGTCACTTTCTTGGCAAATCTTCTCCAATATCTTCCCTGCCCCCAGAGTAGGTGATGCTCCCTTCCCCTGAACTCCATGTCTCCTTTCTTGTACATATTTCACTGGATTATATCTGCTTGTTTAATCACTGCCATCCCTGCCAGATTTCCAGCTCTAAAGCACCTTGTAGGGTAATATATTTTTCTGTATGTCTGTCTTCTCTAACAGATGAGAACCTTGGAGAGAAAACTACACCTAGAATAATGCCTAGGACATTGTAATATGGGTAGTTAGAGGGCAGAAAGTGAAGGCATTTCAAGGTTAGGTAAATTTGAATCATGTTCTACCCCATTTCCAACTAAATATTTGACCTTGATCATATTACTTTAAATTGGTTAACCATTTGTTTTCTCATTTGTAAATGGGGATTAAGGGCTGCTGTGAGTTACATGAAGTACTATTTCTCAATGCTTTCTCATTCAATAAATATTGAGCATTCCTGTGTATCAAGCATTAATTTATTTAACAAATATTAATGGAGCACCTACCCTGTGGCAGGCACCATGCTGGGCATTTGTGATGTAAGTGAACAAAATAGACAAAGATACCCACACTTGCAAAGCTTACATTCTAGTGAAGGAAGAGATAATAAAATAGTAATCTTCATAGTATGTTAGATGGTGGTAAATTCAATAGGAAAAAATAGCACAGGAATGGGGAGGGAAGAAGTTCAGAAAAGCTAGAGGTGGGTGGGAGGTGGGGTCATTCATTACAATGTTACATGGGGCAGCCAAGACAGATTTTACTGAGAAGGTAACTAAGACAAATTTGTGCAAAGATTCAAAGAGGTGAAAAAGAGGAAGGAATGAGCTACATGGTCACATGTGGAAAGAGTGTTCCAGGCAAAGTGAACAGCAATATAAAGGCCTAAGTGCAAACATGTCAAATATATTGCTGGAAGAGCCAGGAGACCCTTGGGGACATGGCAAAGTAAGTAAGGAGCGCAGCAAGAAATGGGGTCAGGGCAGCAGTCTGAAGTCTCTTGTTACAGGGCTTAGTGATCCACTGTAAGCACTTTTGCTTTTACTCTGAAAACAATGGTGAAATCAGGAGGTGTCAAACCAGGGAGTCCCATCATCTGATGTATATTTTAACAGATTTTCTCTGTCTGCTACGCTGAACATAGACTGGAGGGGACAGGGGTGTAGACCAAATAGGAGGCAGTTGGCTGTAGCCAAAGCAAGATGATGGTGGCTTGCATTGGGTGGCAAGAGTGGTGGTGCACAGATTCTGGATAAGGTTTAAAGATACAGGTAACAGGATTTCCTAACAGATTGGATGAGAGGTGTGAGAGAAAGAAAGGAGTCAAAGATTCCCCAAGTTCTTTTTTTTTTTTTTTAACTATTGGACGGATGTGGTGTTTGCCATGAGTTGAGGTGGACAATACTGAAAGTAGTGTAGGTTTAGGGAAATTGAGAAGTTCCATTTCAATGTGTTAAGTTTGAGCTATTTACTAGATGTCTGTATGGAGGTGTTGGATGGGTGTATGCTCCCAGAATTAGGAGAAGTTGTCTGGATTCGAGATACAGATTTGGAGTTTGGGGCATATAGATAGTATTTACAGCCACGAGACTGAATTGTCTGATATTGAATAAAAAACTCAGAGTTCCTGCTGGCAGGGAGCTTATAGTCTAGGAGCAGGACTCGTGACCTATGTGTCCTCTTCCCGAAGCAGTGCTACTTGGTGCATGCTTTGTACAGCACCAGCATTACCGTCACTTGGGGATGATTATTAAAAATATAAATTTCTGGGCCTCATTCCTAATCCAATGAATTAGGAATTCAGGGGTGAGGGCCTGAAACCTGCAATTTTTTGAGACAAGGTCTCTATTTGTCACCCAGGCTGGAGTGTAGGGGTGTGATCATAGCTCACTGCAGCCTCCATCTCTCAGACTCAAGCGATCCTACTACCTCAGCCTCCCTAGTAGCTGGGGTAGTAGGTGTCCACCACCACACCTGGCTAATTTTTTTACTTTTTAGTAGAGACAAGGTCTCCCTATGTTGCCCATGCTGGTCTTGAACTCCTGGGCTCAAGTGATCCTCTCACCTTGGCCTCCCAAAATGTTGGGATTATAGGCATGAGCCACCACACCTGAAACCTGCATTTTTAATAAGTTTTTCAGGTGATTCTGCTATTTGGTATTTGAGAGCCACCCTAATAGGTGCTTAATGAATGTTTGTTGAACTCATTCGCATTTTTAGGTTTTAATTTCTATTTAATAACAATGTGACACTCAGAGGTTCAACTTAGTTTCGTTTCTAATCATAATGGTGAGGCTGAATTTCAATCTATATCTTACCAATTAGGGTAATGTTTCCAATCTGCTGAGTATCACACTGTGAGACTTCAAATGACAGAGGGCAGAAGAAAAACCCAATCGGCTCTCTGATCTTAACTTCCTCTCTAACATGGGAAGGAAGCCCTGGAATTATACAGCATGTCAGCAAGAGGAAAGAGAATCAGGAATTTGGTTTTCTTCTTGTTTTCTCTGTCCTGGGCTCTCCACGGGCTGAGGCCACATGACTTCTCAGAGGTCCTCACAGTCCTATTATTCTATGATTTCCTCCCCTGAGGTTTCTACAGAGAACACTGTGAAAAGCATCACCCCTGACTACAGGGGCCACCCACACAAGGGCACATTTCTGATTTCCAGCCCAGTGCTCTCAGACACAGTCTGTAGATGACTGGGCAATCCCAGGGGCTTCGTGCAGCTGCCACAAACACGATTGGCATGGCCACAGCCTGTTTCTCGCCTTAAAAAGAAAATGCTAAAACAAATTAGAAAGAATTTTCCAAGACACCTGTGAATCCATCAGCCAGGAGTACAGGGCAACAGGCCCATGGAGTGGAGGATCAGGGATGTTTTCAATTAAAGCTGATCAGATTTTGCCAAAGAGCTCTTATTAGTCTAACTAGCATGTCTGTCCCTGCCTTGCCATGCTCTCTTCACCTGGAAGCATGAAGATTTTTCATCTTCAGCATCAGTTCCACCTGATTGCAGAGCCTATTCACACCTAGTAGGGGTAAGTTTGGCTCCTGCAGGAAGTGGTTACCTACACACCCACAGAATTGTGGTTTTCTCTTTTTTTGTTTTTTTTGTTGTTGTTGTTGTTGTTTGTTTGTTTTTGAGATGGAGTCTCACTCTGTCACCCAGGCTGTAATGTAGTGGTGCGATCTCGGCTCACTGCAACCTCCACCTCCTGGGTTCAAGTGATTCTCCTGCCTCAGCCTCCTGAGCAGCTGGGATTACAGGTGCCCGCCACCATGCCCGGCTAATTTTTTGTATTTTTAGTAGAGACGGGGTTTCACCGTGTTAGCCAGGATGGTCTTGATCTGCTGACCTCGTGATCCACCCACCTTGGCCTCCCAAAGTGCTGGGATTACAGGTGTGAGCCACCACGCCCGGCCAGGTTTCTCTTATTTTCTGCTTCTCTTGCCCAAATGTAAGACAGGATTCATTGTGGTTAGCATTTGTCTTCCTCAAGGGACTAGCACCCTGTCCTCAGGACCAGTTGGGCTGGGATGGAGAAAGAAAGGGTAGAGTGGAGCCTGCCACCCTGCCTAGCTTTTGCCCCAGCTTCCTTTCCTGGAGAGCTAGATCTCATCCCCAGTACCTGTGGCTTGATGGATGGAAGCCTTTGCTAGGTTTGCCAATCCACGGCAGCCACAGAGGATGCTATCACTTATCAGTTTTGATCATCACTTTCTTGCTGAAAACAACTACAATGTCCCACTGGAGCAGTGGTTCTCACTCTTGAGCGTGTGTCAGAATCACCTGGAGGGCTAGCAAAAACATAGATTGCTTGGCCCCACCCCCACGGCTTCTGATTCAGTAGATCTGAGTAGGGCTTGAGGATGTACATTCCTCACAAGATACCAATGATGTTGGTCTGAGGATTATACTTTGAGATCCCTAAGTAGTGGACTGGACCACTTAAATGTAGAAGACAGCCTATGTGAGGAGAGAGAGATAGATAGACATAAAATAAATAAAGAATACCTCATATTTATTGAGAGCATTGTGCTAAACACTTGACATTTCTTGCTTAAGCTTCACCACCACCCTATGATGTATGTATCATTAACATCCCCACATTCCCCTTGGAAATTTTGTTGTAGTGGGTTCGCACAAGAGATGGCAAAGCTGGTTCTGACTCTTTAAACTTCATTTTTTTGTAACAACTGCAATATGTTTCCCTATTTATTGCACCTCTGCTATTCCCTGTTGGTCAGTGCTACAGTGAGGAGGCGAAGCAGGTCCCCCAACCCTGCTCACTTGCTGGTTCCTTCCCTCCTCCACCATCAGTGCTGACAAGACCTCAGTATGCCTCAAAGACCAACCCAAGATATGACAAACTCTACTCTTCAGGACTCCCGATCAACAAGAATTCCATAATGAAAATCATGTAATTTGTTAACCATAAAGTAAACAACTGAATGAACCACTATAATTCAATATTAACCAGAGCTGTAGGTCATGGATATTGTCATTGCTTCCACTGACAGGACTTTGGCATGCTGCCTGTCTTTGGGGCATGTGTAGTTCAACAGCTGGAAGGGTGGAGATTCTTGGTCCTGAATGCCCAGTTCCCTTGAGTGTTGAACACCCAGCCCCAATCATTTTAAGATGCACATATTTAAACTTACCAGAGATAACAGCAAATCAAATTAAAGAACAGAGTCTCCTGAGAGACACTCAAGATGAGATGACGGATAGCCAGGGCAAGTGAAAATGGGATGGGAGCAGGAGGCAACAGTGTCATCATTCAAAGGAACCTATCATAATACAACTGTGTGTTAAGGATCTGGGGTGAAATTATTACAGTTAGAGCACATAGATTTAAATATGATGGTACTGTTAACCCTTATTTCCTTGAGGGCAGAATCTGTGTCTGAGTCATCTCCTCAGCCTTCAATCTTGAATGTTGTTTACACATTTTAGGGGCAAATAAAAATCTAGTGATAATTGGTAGGAAAGGAAAGAAATGGAAACGAAGAAGAAAGGAAGGAAAAGAAGAAAGAAGGAAAAAAAGAAAATGGAACAGAGGAAGAAAATTGTGGCCATTGGCAAGATTTTCATTAAATCACAAAACTAGAAAACATGCTGCCTCTTCTAAACCAGCATGTCTCCTTTTTGCCTCCACTGAACAATTATATGTTCTTTTTCAATATGTATATTAGAAACTTGTTTTTCTTTCCTCTGATATACCTAACCAACTTCTCTTTTTGTCAGTTCACCTAAAGTTGTACACGCACAATCTTTTTAAACTATTTTTTAACTTAAAAAATAGTTAACACTCATCTCCAGATATGCTGTAAAGCAACTTTTTTAACCTCTCAGTCTTCCTGCAGCCCACCCCTGCTCTCTACCTTTCTATCATTGCAATCTCTGAAAAATGTTCATTGCGAACAATATCAGGTGTAGGTCAATGTTCTCCAGGAGAAGAAGCAAAGAAAAAGCAACCGTACTTCTTACTAAATGCTTGTTAGTGTGAAAACACAATAGATTTGATTTTTTTTCTTTTTATAAAACCAGCCTTCAGGTCAGGTCAGCCCACACTGGATGTAAACTTGTTTTCTGACCAAGTAATGAGTCATTCTGAATAGGAGCATTAATTTATTTGCATCTCTTGGGGTAAGAGGGTGGGGATAAGTGTATCACCCAGAAGCAATCATTGAGAGTAATCTGTATGAAAAGGTTAATACAGGCAACCCTTGCCTTATAACTTTGTCAAAGATTAAAACTCAAAAATTTTTTGTTAAACCTGAAGGGAGAAAAATGTATTATAGTGTGTCTCTCTTCTTTTATGTATTATGTGTATCTAACACAACAAACGGCTTCTTTTATGTATTATGTGTATCTAACACAACAAATGGCTTCCTGTGTGATAGTGGACCAGAGCAGCAGTATCACCCAGGAACTTGTTAGAAATGCAGATTCTCAGACCCCACCCCACACCTACTGGATCAGAAACACTGGAGATAGGACTCCGGGGGTTTCACAAGCCCTCCAAGGAATCCTAATGCATGCTAAAGCCTAGGAGTCATTGCTCTACGAGTTCCACTTTTACAAAGAATGGAGTATCAACCTTAACATGAGTTAATGAGGTCTGTACACCTTATTGGTTTGGCTAGTGTTACAGGATCTGTTGACTCTTGATAAAAGATAAGCTGAATGCTGACCAACAGGAGGTGATCTAGCCAGAGCTCTGTGATAGAGCTATGGCCACTGAGCTTAACAATCTGACCAGCCACCAGATGGCTGTTTTAGCCTTCTGACTTTCATCTGACAGCATCTACACCCCAGGATTGAGGAACTCTAAGAAACATCGTCACGTGTGGGCTGCCTGCCAGCCACCTGGTTTTGATTTTGCTGTGGAATAAAAATGAAGCAATTAGCTTCGTGTTGCTAAATGGACTTCTCCTGATGCTTCTTACATGAATATGTTTTCCTGTTGAGTTTTGCTGTGATGAATTTGAGGCTTTATTGTCCCATCCAATATTCCACACTCTTAATAAATACAAAGGTTGGCTCTGTTGGAAGGATCTGAAGCTACCAACATCACCCGACCCTGTATCTGGCCAACATGGAGCTGTCCATACCTAATATGACAGCTGCAAAACTCACAAAAATAAATCTAAGTTATTTTCCACTTACTGATTTAGCTACTTCTCCCAGATACTAATTCTTTCTGATCCATATTATTTATGTTACAATAAATCAGTTTTACTGAAGAAAAGATTGATATTTACTTTATTTCTCCAATAAATAGGATAAGTAGGATAGGGTAGGGTAGAGTTGGGAGAATGTAGACTGAGCTTTTTTTCTCCTTTATATATATATTTTTACTTCTATCTGTACATGCAGAGATATAAATATTATCTATATATCATTTTGGAAATAGCTGGTAAAAATATTAATTTCACAAAATATTACATTTGGTCCTCAAATATGCATTAACTTCACCTACCTCTGGAATTTTTAACAAATCTCTTTTTTCACAACTTCCTTATTCTCTCAGATTCTGGTCCTAACTGCCTTTGCAGCATATCTCTGTGCAAAATCATAATACGTTTTATGTTTTACTGTAAAATTATCTTCAGTACTTCAAAGTTACAACTCCTAGATAACGCACATCTATGTTTCTGTACAGCAACAGAAGACATGTTTCTGCCAGTCTCTATGGGATTCCCCCAAACTGTGTGTGTGTGTGTGTGTGTGTGTATGAGAGAGAGAGCGAGCGAGAGAGAGAGAGAGAGAGAGAATGCTTGCCCAAACAGACAACCCTAAGATGTCCTCAATTCAAGTAATTTTTACGAGTACGAAAAGTCATAATAACATAGTCCTAGCCTTCTACTCTTGGAGAAGTCATGTCATGGGCACATTCACGTATAAGGGGATTCTTTCCTGAGAACACTGGGCAGCTAATTTCTCAGGAATGTGGTGCTGAGAATCATCTACAATCAATGATAAATGTTTGTATGATCAAACAAAAGACTAGATGAATGAATTAAGAATGTATGAGGCTTGGCACGGTAGCTCATGTCTGTAATCCCAGCACTTTGGGAGGCTGTGGCAAGAGGATCACTTGGGCCCAGGAGCTCAAGATCAGCCTAGGCAGCACAGCAAGACTCCAGCTCTACAAAAGAAAAAAAATATACGGGGCATGGTGATGTGAGCCTGTAGTCCCAGCTAATCAGGAAGCTGAGGTGAGAGGATCATGAGATCCCAGGAGTTTAAGGCTGCAGTGAGCTATGATCATACCACTGTACTCCAGCCTGGGCAACAAAGCAAGATGCTGTTGAAAGAAAGAAAGAAAGGAAAGTTGGGAGGGAAGGAGGGATAAATGAAGGAAGGAAAAAAAGGAAGGAAAGATAAATGGAATACTAGCAGCTAAATTTGTTGCTATGGCTAGAGGCCACCCTGGACAATATATTTAAATAATGTGTGTGTTTTCTTGCACTTTTCCTAACAGTTCTTTCCTGCTTCATCATACCCACCCATGGGGCTCTCAGGAATGAATGCTCAGAGCCCTCACTTTCTCCTATGCACCCATCCCCTGCTGCAGTGCCTTTCCATGGCCAGCCTTCCAAAAGTGGACACAAGCATAAGGTGACATAGACCGCTCAAAACCCACCATGAAAGCTAAATCCAGAGCAAACCTGACTCCCATCTCTGAGCCACCGGATGCCAAGGACCAGCCAGGTATAAATCACTTCTTCCCTAGGGCATTCAGGAAAATATTACCAGCAAAGAAATAATTTCCATCACCTTAGGCACTGGGTGGAAAATGGAAACAGGGTTGGGAGGAAGTGAAGGCAGGAAATAAAGCTGCCTTCATTCTGCCATGGGGCAGAGAGATTTAAAAGATGAAAGAAAAAAGCTTGAAAATGAATTGCTTAACCTTGGAGGACTAAAAGAAAGAGCCTACAGGGAAGACACTCAGAACGTGGATACAGAAAACCAAATAAAGCAATATTAAAATAGATTTCTCTAAAAATCTGCTGGTTTCATTTTTGTTATTGGCATATAAGCCATTGTTTACATGTTATACAAATGCTGGCATTACAAGGTTCAAAATTATCAGTTCCTTAAAACAGAAGAAACAATTATCTTGTGAGTTTAAAACAATACTGTAAAAATCTAGCAGACCACCACAAATATGCTATCAATATCAAATGTCATATTACTGACATATTCATTTGGAGATGCTGTTCCTTGTGAAATTACTCAGAAGAGATAAATGACAGAAAGCCACACCAAAAGAGAAATTTTAAAATAAACATTTTAGTTTTAAGTAGCAGAGCTGACCCTGCAGTCTGGACGGTGACCATTAACTCCAAAGATTATAATAAAGTCCCATCACCTTTACCCCATTCCCATAGCTCCATGAAGTCAGTGAGCAGAGAAACCAAGCAAAAAGTGCATGATAAATTAGCTGAGAGCATCGACTGTGACAGGCGTCTGTTTGGCACCCTCCATGGATTCTGGTCGTGGTGTTCAGCTAATCTTCACACAGGCCCAATAATCCCAAGAAGAGAGGCTTTAAACAAGCTCCGACTTTCAGAATTAATCTGCTTTGAGGCGGAGCTGTTCCTGTAAAATATTATTACTACTTTCATTTCTGATTCCTTGCAAAAATTAATGCAAGATAAAAAAATGAATGTTTTGACGGGCACAATGGCACACGCCTATAGTTCCAGCTACTCGGGAGGCTGAAGTGGGAGGATCACAACAGCCCAGGAGTTCAAGGCCAGCCTGAGCAACATAATGAGACCCCATCTTTAACGTACTTTTTCAATTACAAAATATATAAATAATTAAATGTTTACTCTGCATTTTAGTTGAAAGAAACATACGACATAGGAACTTGCACATACTTCAGTCTATAGCTTCTTCATACACACACAAATGTGTTCTTACATAATGAATGGACTTCATATAAAAGTAGAGAGAACACTATTGTTGGAAAGAGAAATTCTGGGTTTGAGGGTCAACTCTAAGGCTATTTGATGGGGTAAATCTTTTGAGCACCCTGAGCTCCAATTTTCTTATTTATAAGAATGTTTCTTTTCCCTTCCCACTTCACTTGGGGATTTTAAGACTGAGAGTGAAGGAAAGCCTGTGAAAATGCTTTATATCCTAAAGCATGTCTAGAAACAGCAATATTTCTATGTTCACGTCTCACTTGTCTTCATGTTCTGTTAATGTAGGAATGCACTTTTTTGTAGTACATGGGTATTTGACATGTGTATTTTTGCTATTGATCAAAACATTTCAGATTCGCTCATTAGAATATATTATTAATTAATTAATTAAACCCTTTGGTAAATCTTTTGTAAAGCATTGCTTGTCTTTAAATCTAGTCTTCCCTAGACTCTGCTTGCTTAATGCAGGACAGTCTACAATTTGTTTTTATAGCTCTAGAACAGGCTTTCTCAAGCTCAATGCTATTGTCATTTGAGGCTAGATAATTTTGGGGACCGTCCCGTGCATTGCATGGTGTTTAATAGCATCCTTGGCTTCCACCTCTAGATGTCAGTAGTACATCCCAACCCAGTTGTGAAGACCAAAAACATGTTCTCAGATATTGTCAAAGAGGACACCTGGGGTGTCAAAATTGCACCTAGTTGAGAACCAACTAGATACTGAGAGTATATAGAGAAAGGAGGGAAAAAAGGTTTGTTTTAAAAGCAGGGATCCTGGATTTCAATCAAGCCCCAGTCTTGCCTCTGGCTATGAAAGCTTGAACAAATTACTAACTTTCCTAGGCTGGGTTCCATATGTATATGAGGTAATTGGACAAGATAACCTTTAAGGAACCTCCCAGCTCTAACATTCTACAGGTTTTGTACATTTGTTTACTGACTTCCTCCGTGAAATGGATTTGTCTTTTCAAAAAATGAAAACTTTATGTCCTTTGTATTACAAAAGGAACAGCTTCAATATTATTAATGTGTAGAGTAGTACCTCCCTTATCTGTGGTTTTGTTGTCTGCAGTTTCAGTTACTCTGGGTCAACCATGGTCCAAAAATATTAAATGGAAAATTCCATTTCTACATTTTAAACTGCATGTCACTCTGAGTTTTGTGATGAAATCTCATAGTATCCTGCTTCCTCTTGCCTGGGGTGTGAAGCATCCCTTTGTCCAGCATATCCATGCTGTCTCCACTTCCTGCCCATTAGTGGCCTAGTAGCCGTCTTGGTTATCAGGTCTACTGTTGCAGTATCACAGTGCTTGTATTCAAGTAACCCTTGTTTTACTTCATAATGACCCCAAAGTGCAAGAGTAGTGATGCTGGCATATTGTTACAATTGTTCTATTTTATTATTGGTTATTGTTGTTACTCTCTTACTCTGCCTAATCTATAAACTAAACTTTATTATAGGTATGTACGTATAGGAAAAAAGCATAGTATATATAGGGTCTGTTATTATCCGTGGTTTCAGGCATCCACTGGGGATACTGGAATGAACTCCTGCCAATAAGAGGGGACTACTCTACTTGATAAAGGCTATTTATTTGGTTGGTATAATGTTTTCACAATTTTATAATTATTATCCACAATGCCTACAGCTGGCACTTCTTACAATATACTGCATTTCCAGGAAAAGATGAACTCATATAGGTGGACTTCGGAGTGATCTCCTGGGTAACTACATACTTCTTACCTTGTTATTAATTGTACTCCCTTTTATCTATAACAGTCTGAATTGTTAGACCTTTTGTATTGACCCTGAAGTCAACCGACAAAGTAACAGGTAGTCTCCACCTTAAGGTCTTGAGAGCTATGAATTAGCCATAATGTTCCTGCTCCAATGACAAAAGAACTCTTCCCAAGTCTGACCTTAGAATCTGCTGCTACTGGAGTCTCTGTCCTTTTACTCCTCCAAATATGACCTTCATTGCCATGTTCCTATTCTCTACAGCAAAACTGCTGCCAGAAGAATTAGAAGGCCAGGAAACCTTCAGCCCAAGGAATCCTTAGGAAGTCAGAATTGAGAAGTTAGAGCTCTACATCATGCAGATTCAAGGACATGTGACAGAAACCACCTTAGAAAACAACTCCAGAGTAGAAAACTTGAACTGTGATTGACAAATTGCTAAAGTCTCAGTGTGGACAAACCTGAGAGTTAAGAATTCCAGAAGGACACAGTCAGGTTGGGGGAGCCCACACTTTTGTGAGTTTTACCTCTGACAGCTAGCTCAACTAGGTTTTTACAGTAAATATCCAAGAAAAGTCCCATCATACTTCTAGCAGTGCGAAAGGTAAAGGAACCATTTTGAAACACACTGGAGCACTCCTTAATAAGGTTTGCCCTCATGAGACACTGCTTAACCAGTCTCTAACCTGCTGAAGTTTTATTGAACCCTAACTGACCTGGGTGAAGGGAAATATACATCAACTCTAGGCAGATCTAGCCTTCCCTGTGGAAGAAGGGAAATACCCCACTCCAGCCCACTCTACACTGTTTTCCCTAAGAAGAACGGATAGATTGAGAAGCACTTGCAAAATCCACAGTCCAGAGGCACAGAAAACACTAAGGCACTAAAAGGCACAGAGGCACTAAAAGACAGACCTAATCCTAGGACTATAGAATAAAGAGGAAAAGGAACAGAAGATATATTTTTTAAATTACTTGAGAAATTCCTCAAATTAGTGTCAAACACCAAACCACAGATCCAGGAAGCTCAGAAAAAGCTAAGCAGGATAAATGCCAAAAAATACATCTAGGTATATCACTTTCAAACTACAGAAAACCAAAGATAAAGAAAAACTCCTGAAAGAAACCAGAGGCAAAAAAACACCTTACCTGTAGAGGAACAAATATAAGATTACATACAGCTTCCCCTTTGAAACCATGCACGCAAGAAGAGAGTGGAGTGAAATATTTAAAGTGTTTGAGAGGAAAAAAAAAAACAACAACTCACCAACCCAAAATTCTTGCTTTACCCTGCAAGACTATTTTTCAAAAGTAAAGGAGAAATAAAGACTTTCTCAGAGAAAGATGGAGGAAACGTGTTGCTAGTAGTCCTGCCTTGCAAGAGATGTTAAAAGAAGTTATTTAGGAAGAGGTAAAATAGTATAGGTCAGAAACTCAGATTCTCATAAAGAGAGGAAGAACATTGAAGAAGAAATAAGTGAAAGTAACATAAATTTATTTTTATTCTTGAGTAATTTAACAGATAACAATTTGTTTGAAATAATATAGCAACAATGTATTCATTATGTATGCTTATACATAAATGGCATGAATGACAGCAATGACACAAAGGATAGGAGGGAGAAATTAGGATAATTTTGTTATAAGGTACTCACTTCTCATGAAATAGTATAGTGTTGTTTGAAAGTGGACTTATATTCATTGTAAATGTATATTGTAAATTCTAGGGCAACCACTAAAAAGAGTTTAAAAAGAAGTATAACTGATATGCTAAAAAAGGAGAAAAGTAAAATCATACAAACTAAAACAATGAAAGGCAGAAAATCAGTGTAAGACAAAAATAGAAACAAAGAACAAGGACAAATAAATAGAAAATAGTAACAAATATGGTAGATATTAATCCAACTACATCGTAATCACTTTTGACATAAGTAATCTAGTCACACTAATTAAAAGAAAGAGATTGTCAGAATGAATAAAAAGAAAAGACTCAACTATATCTTGTCTATAAGAAACCTACTTTAAATATAAAGATGCATATAGGTTAAAAGTAAACCTATATGCAAAAAGATATAGGCTAAAAGTAAACCTATATGCAAAAAGATGAAAAAAGACATACCAGCTAACACTAATCAAAAGAAACTGGGAACACCTATATTAACTTCAAACAGAACAAATGTTGAAGTAAGGAAAGTTTTCAGAAATAAAGAAATACACTGAGTAACGATAAAGAGGTCAGTACTCCAAGAAGACATACCAATCCTTAATATGTATGCACCTAACAACACAGCATCAAGCTGCATGTGGGAAAAACTGATAGAACTCCAAGAAGAAATAGATGAATCCACTATTATTGTTAGAAATGTCAAACCCTTCTATCAGAAATGAACCAATCCAGCAAAGATAAATTCAGTAAGGACATAATTGAACTCAACAAACCCATCAATCAACTGGACATAATTGACATCTATAGCCTACTTCATCCCACAACAGCAGATTACATATTCTCCTCAAACTCTCATGAAACATTAACCAAGATAAACCATATTCTGAGCCATAAAACATGCCTTAACAAATTTAAAAGAGTAGAAATTATACAAGATCTGCTTTCAGGCCAATATGGAATTAGAGTAGAAATCAATAACAGAATGATAACTGGAAAATCCCAAAATACATGGATACTAAACAACATACTTCTAAATAACACAGAAGTCAATGAAGAAATCTCAAGATAAATTTTAAAATATTTTGAACTAAATGAAAATAAAAACACAACTTATCAAAAGTGTGAGATGCAGTGAAAGCAGTGCATAAAGGGAAATTTATAGCACTGAATACATATATTTAAAAAGAACATCTAAAATGAATAATAATTTAATAAATTATAAAAAGAAGAGCAAAATGAAGGAAAAAAGAAGTGGAAATTTAAAAGAAATTAAAGAAGAAAGATCTAAAATTAATAATCTAATAAATGAATAATCTACTAAACTAGAAAAAGTAACTTAAATCCAAAGCAGAATAAAGTAAATAATAAAATGTAGAGCAGAAACTGATAAAATTAAAAACAGAGAAAACAAAAACAATAACTTGTTCTTTGAAAAGATCAATGAAATTGATAAGCCCCTAACCCAGGCTAACAGAAAATAAAGAGGAATTACACAAATGACCAATATCCAAAATAAAAGAAGGGCCATCATTACAAAGTCCAAAGAGATAAAAAAAATGAGAGAAATTATGTACCACTCTATGTCTACCAATTTGATAACCTACATGAAATGGACCAATTCCATGAAAGACATAATCTTCAAAAAATTACACAAGAAGAAATAGACAATCTGAATAGGCCAATATCTATTAAAGATAGTGAATCAATTAGTAATAATATACCAAAACAGAAAACACCAGATCCAGATGGATTCACCAGAGAATTCTACCACACATTTAAGGAAGAAATTATACAAATTCCCTATAGTCTCTTCCAGAAAACAGAAGCAAAGGAATAATTCCTAATTTATTTTGTGAGGCCAGTATTACCCTAATACCAAAACAAGACAAAGTCATTACAAGAAAAGAAACATATGCCATGACCAAGTAAATGTTACCCCAGATATGCATATCTAGTTCAACATTCAAAATCAATTAATGGGAGAGTGCCATGGACAATATTGCTGAATAGACGTACCTGGTGCTCACCTTCCTCTCAAGAAAGACTCAAGGCAATAAATAAAAAACTGAAATTCAACTGGAGTATCTGAGGGAGGGCACTGAAGTGAAGTAAGGAAGTATTGAGATCCCTGTGGAGCACAGAAGCCCAGAATGGCAGCACAGAAAGAAGAGTGGAGCCCCTGCTCCAGCCACCTCATCTCCCCTGCCTGGATTGGCTCAGAGTCAGGAGGGACTTTATTCTGAGAAAAAAAAAAAAAGGAGACAATCCCCATTAACCCCCATTTTCACCATAGATACCTGCAGTCTTTACTACAGGAGAATCCTGCAGTCCTCACAAGCCCTGATCCCAGTTTGAAGAGCTATCTGGAATTAGCATGATTGCATTACTCTGGATTAGAAGCACAACTTGTGCACTCCCCACCCCACCCCCTTTATTACCCAAGCTGCTGAAGCGTAATGCCATCTTGAAACTAGAGCCACTGCCAGAAGACATCCTCCTCTGGGGCCCAATAGTCACTGCACCTCTCCAGCCATGGGGCTCTGCCATCATTCCACGAAGTCCACTCAAGTGGCTGCAATGCCATGACCCCAGCTGCTCAGAGCCTGGGCCCAGGAATGGTTGTGACTCTGGTCCTGAGGAAGCCAACCCTAGACCAGCTGTACTGCCATGTGCCCATGTCCCCAGTCAGAGAAATGGCCCTGCAGAACTGCCCCAGGTGGACCTGCCCTTGAGCTGGCTGAGGAACAACATGCCTATAACCCTGGCCATAGAAATAGCCCAGCAGACTTGCCCCTGGCAAGCACCCCTGGTGTCCCTGGATGGGGAAACAGCAAGGCAGACCTGTGTTTAAAGGACTTACTCCAAGATGACTGAGTAGCTGTGCACCTGGCTTCTGGCTGGAGAAACAGCCCAATGGCCCTGACCTCAGTGTGCCAGTCCCCAAGCCAGCAAATCTGCCACACACATCTGTGCCCCTATGCCCTGAGAAACAGTCTGATTAGACCACCTCTGGGCAAAGCAATGCCACTGCTGCCACAAATTCCTGCAGCCTAAGGTACTGAGATGCTTGCAAACATTGCTAATTTAGATTAGAGGTGAAGAAACTGCACAGAGACTGCACTACTACATTCCTGCAGCCTAAGCTACTGAGGTGCTTACAAATATTGGTAATGTAGATTGCAGGTGATGAAACTGCACAGAGACTGCACTACTACATTCACCCAGAACAAAAGCCAATGCACCCCATCCAATCAGCACCCCAGGATTTGTCTATAGGAATAAGTATATTTCTATAAAATCTACTTCATAAAATTGGAGAGGGCAACTGTTCTACCAGATGCACAACTATCAATGTAGGGATACAAGAAACATAAAAAAAATAAGACAACACCTCCAAAGGAACACAGTAATTCTCTAGTAACAGACCCCAAAGAAAAGGAAACATTAAAATACCAGAAAAGGAATTCAAAATGATGATCTCAAGGAAATTTGGTGAATTCAACAATATCAGGAAAATAATTCACGATCTGAATGATAAATGCAACAATGAAATATATAATTTTAAAAAAATAGGAATCTGGCCAGGCACAGTGGCTCATGCCTGTAATCTCAGCACTTTGGGAGGCAAAGGCAGGCAGATCACCTGAGGTTAGGAGTTCAAGATCAACCTGGCCAACATGGTGAAACCCCATCTCTACTAAAAATATAAAAATTGGCTGGGCATGGTCATATGTGCCTGTAATCTTGGCTACTTGGGAGGCTGAGGCAGGGAGAATCGCTTGAACCCAGGAGGCGGAGGTTGCAGTGAGCCAAGATCATGCCATTGCACTTCAGCTTGGGCAATAGTGCAAGACTCAGTCTCAAAAAAAAAAAAAAAAAAAAAAAAAAAAACCAGGAATCTTAGAGCTGAAGAATTCAATGAATGAAATAGAAATAAAAAATACAGTTGACAGCTTCAACAAGAGACTAGACCAAGCAGAAGAATTTCTTTTTTTTTTTCAAGACAGAATCTCACTCTTGTCACCCAGGTTGGAGTCCAATGGCATGATCTTGGCTCACTGCAACCTCCACCTCCCAGATTCAAGTGATTCTTCGGCCTCAGCTCCTCGAGTAGCTGGGATTACAAGCTCCTGCTACCACACCCAGCTAATTTTTCTGTATTTTTAGTACAGACGGGGTTTCACCATGCTGGCCAGGCTGGTCTCAAGCTCCGGACCTCAGGTGATCTGCCCGCCTCAGCCTCCCAAAGTATTGGGATTACAGGCGTAAGCCACCATGCCCAGCCAAGCAGAAGAATTTCTGAACTTGAAGACAGCCTTTTTGAAAAAAATAGGCAGACCAGAAGAAAAGGAAGGAAAGAAGGAAGAAGGAAGGAAGGAAGGAAAGAAGGAAGGAAGGAAATAAATGATCCCTACAGGACTTACGGGAAACTATTAAGAGAACAAAAATCCACATTATAGAAATTCCAGAAGGAAAAGAAATGAGCAGAGGTAAGAAAACATATTTAATAAAATAATAGCTGAAAACTTTCCAAGTTGCTTTCCTATATAGCAGCAATTAAAAGTGGAATTTGAAATTAAAAACACATTGCCATTTACATTAGCACATAAAAAAATGAAATACTTAGGCACAAATATAAGAAAATATGTATAAGATCTGTAAACTATTAGGAAAACTATAAAAGTCTGAATAAAAGAAATCAAAACAGAACTAAATAAATGGAAATCTATTCATGTGCATAGAGTCAATATTGTCTAGATATTAGTTCTATCTAATATGATCTATACATTCAACTAAATCCCAATCAAAATAGCATCATTTATTTTGTGGATATTGACAAAGTGATTCAAAAGTTTACATAGAGAGACAAAAGACCCAGAATAGCCAACTCAATGCTAAATGAGAACAAAGTCAGAAAATTGACACTATCCAACTTAAAGACATAGTATAAAGGCATAGTAACCAAGACAGTGTAGTATTGGCACAAGAATAAACAAGAAAATCAAAGGATCAGAATAGAGAGCCCAGAAATAGGCACATAACATAGTTAACTGATCTTTGACAAAGGAATAAAGGCAATAAAATGGAGCAAAAATAGTCTTTTCAAATATGGGTGCTGGCCATGGAAAACTACGCAGCCATAAAAGGGAATGAGATCATATCCTTTGGAAGGACATGGATGAAGCTGGAGGCCATTACCCTTAGCAAACTAATGCAGGAACAGAAAACCAAATACCATGTGTTCTCACTTGTAAGTGGGAGCTGAATAATGAGAACACATGGACACATGGAGGGGAACAAAACACACTGAGACCTGTCAGATGATCGGGGGTGGGAGGAGGGACAGCATCAGAAAGAATAGCTAATAGTTGCTAGGCTTAATACCTGGGTGATGGGATGATCTGTGCAGCAAACCACCATGGCACATGTTTACCTATGTAATAAACCTGCACATGTGCACATGTATCCCTGAACTTAAAAGTTGGAAATAAGAAAATTATATATATATATACATACACACAAGGTGCTGAACAACTGGCCATTCATGTGCAGAAAAGTGAATATAAACAGACTTTAAACCCTTCCCAATAATTAATTCAAAATGAATCATAGAGCTAAACATAAAATGCCACTATAAAACTCCTAGAAAATAACAGAGAAGAAAATCTAGATGGCCTTGTGTATGATGACTTTTTAGATTAAAAAACCAAAAAGATAACCCATGACAGAAATAACTGATAATCTGGACTTCATTAAAATTAAAAACTTCCATTCTGTGAAAGATAATGTCCAAGAGAATGAGAAGACAAGCAACAGATGGGGAGAAATTATTTGCAAAAGACATATCTGATAAAGGACTGCTATGCAAAAGATACCAAGGACTCTTAAAATTAAAATGAACAACGCAATCTAAAAATCTGAGCAAAATACCTGAACAGACACTTCACTAAAGAAGATATACAAGTGGCAAATAAGCATATGAAAAGATGCTCCATATCATATGTCATCAGGAAAATGCAAATTAAAACAATGAGAAACCACTACATACTTACTAGAAAGACTGAAACACTGATGACACCAAATAATGGCAAAGATGTGGAGCAACAGGGGCTGTCATTCATTGCTGGTGGGAATGCAAAATGGTACTGCTACTTTGGAAGACCCTTTGGCAATTTCTTACAAAACTAATCATATTCTTGCCATGCAATTTACCTTGTTATTTACACAATTTGCCTTGTAATTTACACAAAAGAACTGAAAATTTATGTCCACAAAAAAACCTGCACATGTATGCTTACAGCAGCTTTATTCATAATTGCCAAAACTTGGTAGCAACCAAGATATCCTCTAGTAGGTGAATGGATAAACAAACTACGGAGCATGCGGACAATGGAATATTATTCAGTGCAAAAAAAAATGTGCTATTAAGCCATGAAAACACACAGAGGAACCTTAAATGCATATTACTAAAAGAAGCCAATCTGATAAGATGACATATTATATGATTCCAACTACATGACATTCTGGAAAATGCAAAACTATGAAGATAGTAAAAAGATGAAGAGTTATCAGAGGTGCAGTTGTAGAGGAGGGATCAATAGGTGGAGCATAAAGGATTTTCATGGTAGTGAAACTACTTCTCTGTATGATACTAAAATGTCCAAACTCATAGGATGTACGACACCAAGAATGGACCTCCGTATAAACAATAGACTCCAGGCGATAATTGATGGGTCAGTGTAGGTTCATCAGTTGTTACAAATGTACCACTCTGGTGGGGAATATTGATAATGGAGGAGGCTATGCATGTGTGGGGGGCAGGATATATATAAGAAATATTACCTTCTTCTCAATTTTACTGTGAACCTGAAATGTCCCTGGAAAAATAAATTTTCTAAAATCTACAAAGATTGAAATAATCATGGAATTGATCAAATAATAATATAATATGCATTTTTTAAATTCATAATCAGGAAAATTGGGCTTTAGTCTACAAATAAGTTTTTGTTTGTTTGTTTGTTTTGGTTTGTTTGTTTAGAGATTGAGTCTTGCTTTGTCACCCAGACTGGAGTGCGGTAGTGTGATCATGGCTCACTGTAATCTCGAACTCTTGGGCTCAAGTGACAAATAGGTTTTGAGGATATTTGTGTAAGCATAAACATCTTCTAGATAATTTCAAAATAGAACAGAAGTATATCAGTTCTTACCACAGTAAAATTCTTAAAGGATTTTAAGTATACCAATGTATATTAATAGGCAAAAAGGAACAAGAAAAGAAAGAGTACCTTCAACATCCCCTTCATGTAGTTAAGGTAATTTTCCTTTCTGATGTGCAATTGCCATGTTTAAAGACCAGTCATTTCATTGGACAGTTTTCTTTTACAATTAGGACCATTTACTTAGGTTAATCTTGACAAAGCTTGGCTTATCTTCACGTGCAATAACAATCACTGCTTACTATGCTTTCGAAATGTGCTTTATGAAACAAAGAGGCCATGGTAAATGTCCATTTTCAAATGGAATAACATTTCCATTTCACCCAAGTTTTGTCAGGGAATTTGTCAGGGAATTAAGCATTAGGTCTACCAAGAGCCATAACATAAATTTGGACATATTATATAGGGACCAGTGACTAGGAGACACTCTAATAATGTCCCTTCCCTGATACTTAAATAAAATCCACTCCAGATCTGCAATTTCTTTCAGAAGAATCTGGCCTCGCTATGCACTAATAATATAATGGTCATTTGGGAGCAAAATTTATTCAAGGTACTCATTTATACCACATGTGCCATGCAGTCCCGCATGCTCTTCTTCATGCTTCCATTTTTTTTTTTATTTTGTTATTATTATACTTTAAGTTTTAGGGTACATGTGCACAATGTGCAGGTTAGTTACATATGTATACATACGCCATGCTGGTGCGCTGCACCCATTAACTCGTCATTTAGCATTAGGTATATCTCCTAAAGCTATCCCTCCCCCCTCCCCCCACCCCACAACAGTCCCCAGAGTGTGATGTTCCCCTTCCTGTGTCCATGTGTTCCTCATTGTTCAATTCCCACCTATGAGTGAGAATATGCGGTGTTTGATTTTTTGTTCTTGCGATAGTTTACTGAGAATGATGATTTCCAATTTCATCCATGTCCCTACAAAGGACACGGACTCATCATTTTTTATGGCTGCATAGTATTCCATGGTGTATATGTGTCACATTTTCTTAATCTAGTCTATCATTGTTGGACATTTGGGTTGGTTCCAAGTCTTTGCTATTGTGAATAGTGCCGCAATAAACACACGTGTGCATGTGTCTTTATAGCAGCATGATTTATAGTCCTTTGGGTATACACCCAGTAATGGGATGGCTGGGTCAAATGGTATTTCTAGTTCTAGATCCCTGAGGAATCGCCACACTGACTTTCACAAGGGTTGAACTAGTTTACAGTCCCACCAACAGTGTAAAAGTGTTCCTATTTCTCCACATCCTCTCCAGCACCTGTTGTTTCCTGACTTTTTAATGATTGCCATTCTAACTGGTGTGAGATGGTATCTCATTGTAGTTTTGATTTGCATTTCTCTGATGGCCAGTGATGGTGAGCATTTTTTCATGTGTTTTTTGGCTGCATAAATGTCTTCTTTTGAGAAGTGTCTGTTCATGTCCTTTGCCCACTTTTTGATGGGGTTGTTTGTTTTTTTCTTGTAAATTTGTTTGAGTTCATTGTAGATTCTGGATATTAGCCCTTTGTCAGATGAGTAGGTTGCGAAAATTTTCTCCCATTTTGTAGGTTGCCTGTTCACTCTGATGGTAGTTTCTTTTGCATGCTTCCATTGTTAACTATGATCTCCTCTGGCCCTTTTTAAATATATCAGCACTACGCATGTAAATTTTCTGAAAGTGTCCCTAATATTAAATGGTTTCTTTTTGTTTCCAGTTTACCTGCCTAACATTAATATGAGAAGATTACATGGTATCTTGCAGATAAAAAAAAAAAACACTCTACACTAGTGTGGTAGGCAAGAATGGCCCTAGATAAAATCATGAAATAAATACTCTTATTCCTGCAACCCTTCTATACCAACATTCCTCTGTAATTCTTTCTGCCCCTAGAATCTCAGGGATCTCAATTAATCCTGGTTACAAAGAATAGTGGACTGATTAACATTCTTACACTGAATCATTGTGTTTATTATAACTTCCATAGAGTTGGAAGTTATAAACACAAAAGAATAAATTACTAATGGTGGAATTTCAAACCTGAACTACATGTTACTTAAGGAGATATTTTGTGGTGTGGGGCTTTCTTTTTCCTCCTCAAAGCATACTATCTAGATGACTACTCATTTCACCCCCACATAAGAATAGCAATGGTTCCATTATGCAGGCAGGCTTTCCAGATAAGATCTAAAGCAGCTTTCTAGAATTCTTATGCCATTAACTTCACTAGCAAGAAACAGTCAGGAGCAAAATTCAGTCCTGTTCTGCCCTGTCCAGGCCTAAAAGTTGCATGTGATCTGAGATTGATGGGCAAGGTGACATGATTCTGGCCCATATTTCAACTGCAAAGACTCCATACTATATCCCCCCTTGATGGAGTTGGGGTAATCCAGGAAACAACCATCATCTGGCTAGAGGGCCTTCTGGAGAAGGTAGGACATGTGCGGGACTCTCATAGCTGAAAGAATGTGATCCCAGGGCAGGAGAGTAGACCTTTATAGGTAACTGTTCCCAGTGATGGGGACAGTGAAGAAAGATATGTATGTCAGAGGAAAACACCTTGGATGCTGATCTTCAGCTTCTAAGAAGAAGATCTGAGCTCTTAGGGGCAGATGGCTGTCTCCAGTATCCAGACACTAAGGCACACCACATCCTCATGAGTAGGGAGTCAAGAATAGAGTGCTGAGTTAGGACATCCCTTTGTGGCAATGAAGAATGCCATTGAATACATGGTATGCCCCATTACTCAGTGCCTTACTATGCCAAAGCAATGGCAGGAAAATCTTTGTTTCCTTGAAGGCATGGGTACTTTTCATTCATTTTGCCAATAATAACTGACCAGAGAACTGCCTGTATGTTCCTACTGTTTCAGCTGCCTGGAGACTTTGAACAAAGTCTGTAGTTAAATTATTACAAAGAATTGAGGTTTTATAGTATGCAAATTTGTTCTCTTTTGTCTCAGTCTTGATTTCTTACTCAAATTGTGTTTTTAAAATCATCCTTTTCTTTTTATTGTTTCTTTGTTTGTAATATGTTATTTTTAAAGATATAGTTGTCTTAGGTCACTCCTAAGTCAAATATTTTGTCTAATGAAGAAGAAGAGGTGATAAGAGAAATATCTAGACACCACAATAATAAGACACGTCATCTCTTATCTCTCTCAGACAGTTCTACTTTTTAGCACAAAGGTCCAATGAAGTGCACAGCAAAGTATGGGCTCATGACCACATTCAAAAAATCCCCTCAAGTGTTTATTTTAAATGCCTATTTTCAGGTTCATCCAACATACACTGAACCAGGAACTTTGGGGTGAGTCCCAGGAATTTAAGGTTTCAATAAGCAACCCTTAATATACTAATTAGCATTCAAGTTAGAGAACCAGTGGTCTAAGGAAAAGACCTCACACTCTCCTTGCATGTCCTAGACAAAAGCTAAAGCAACTTTAGTTTTAAGAATCTGAATTTGAACTTGGAGGATTGATCATGCCTTATACTGATTTATCATCTAAATATCATGAGATTTCTTAATATAAGTTTAATTAGAACTTTAACTTTTACAAATTCCATCTTCCAACTAGTGTTATGATAATCATACAAATGTAAGGCTTAGTTGAATACCAGCTTACAAAACTGAAATGACTTATGTTTTAACTTGGTGAAGAGCACCTATATGTTTACAAAAAATTCAAGAGACAGCAAAGGCCCTGGCATCACTTTTGCCATTGTTGGCAGCTATAGGTCATCTGCCAATGTTTTGCCTATCTCCAATGTATTTAGTGCTAGGGAACCATGACCACATTTCATTTGCCTGATGCCACATCAAATTAGTTCCAATAATGGTAACGGTTTGGTACTATTATGTGCAAACCAAATGGTTTTGTGTCACCTGTTTACCTGTTTTATAAGAACAATGGATCTCTGTAGTTAGACCTGAATATTTACACTAATTATGTTTTCATTTTCATTTGGTGTTTAGGTAACAGGAGTGAGAAAAATGTTTATTAGCACCCAAATAGAGGTAAAAAGACTAATTAAAGAGGAAAAGGTGAAACGTTTTTCCAGTCAAATGCTAATCTAATCTAATAACAATTAGAGCATTTGTAGCAAATGGAACTATCTCAGTGTAAGAATGCTATTATGATTTTAAAATCATATGGTACTCTTCTCTGCTAATCATTAATTCATCTTGCACTCTGTTATCACCAACTTGATGATCCCATTCGAAACCAGTTGAGCCTGTGCCTTGCA
The DNA here is from genome assembly GCF_028885655.2 of Pongo abelii. NCBI lineage: Eukaryota > Metazoa > Chordata > Mammalia > Primates > Hominidae > Pongo > Pongo abelii. The sequence goes on from NC_071998.2 coordinate 61,907,287, forward strand.
CATTTTGCCAGAAAATTTGCTATGCTAAACTTATATACTGCTAGATCATAAGTCTGTTAAAAGTCAAACCTTAAATCAACTGGCAGATTATAGTTTACAACTTTATGAATGCCCTTTATAAGCTGTCAAAGCCATTTGTAGGCTTTTCTGAAGCAAGAGAGTGTAATGAAGTTATTTTGGGTGGAAGTTGATGTGCTAAATAGAATCAGTTGACCCACGATTTATCCAAGAGTTTGTTAAGTAAGTATGTCAGCCTCTACTTAGATGGTGAGAAACAACTGCAGTGTCTCTAAAGGTATCCTACTTGTAAAAAATTCTGTGTTCCTCTGTCTCTCTCTACCCCTAATTGTACATTTTCTATTCCCTCTCTCTAGTAACTCTACCATGTACTTAGCAATTTAACTCCAGAAAATTCAGCATGCAAATTGGTCTCATGCAGAATGATTGTCATAATAACTAATATTTTGGCCAAGAATGAAGATAGACAGAGCTAAGAAGAGCCCAACACACAGTGAGGATCCAAGTTCAATCAGACCTAGGACTTGAAGCACAGTTGCCCAGCCAAGTGCAGCCTAGTTCATCTGACTCAGCTGACTCACACTCTACATGCATGAAGAATAAAAATAAATGAATCACTGTGTTATAGGAGTAGTTTGTTGCACAGCAATGGGTGACTGACACAGATCTTCTGTGAAGTAAGACAATTTGCCTAACAGTAGACTTTCCAACAACAATGATGAAGGCTAGAAGTCAATAAAATAATATTTCTAACGTGCTGAGATAAAATAATAGCCAACCTAGAATTCTATAACCCAAACAACTATTTCTGAATAGTTAGATGAACAAGAAAAAAGTGCGTTTACAATCAACAGACATTCACCAAAGAAACATCCAGAAGGAAACATATGGTCCCTAGAAGGAAAGTCTGAGAAAAGAATGGTGAGCAAAGAAGTTGGGAAATATGTAGTTATAATAAACAAACATGGGTGGCATAAAATATTTAGTCTGAATTACAAGGTTTCTACCTGAAAGATAGAATTGAAATACTAGGCAGTTAGTAATGAAACTAACATTTCTGGCATTCTTATATAATACTCAAGAGAAGACAAGGTAGTATCTGATACGGTTTGGCTGTGTCCCCACCCAAATCTCATCTTGAATTGTAGCTCCCATAATTCCCATGTGTTGTGGGGAGGACCCAGTGAGAGATAATTGAATCATGGGGGCACTTACCCTCATACTGTTCTCGGGGTAGTGAACAAGTCTCATGAAATCTGATGGTTTTTTAAGGGGTTTCCTTTTCATTTGGCTCTCATTCTCTCTTGCCTGCTGCCACGTAAGAAGTGCCTTTTGCCTTCTGCCATGATCATGAGGCCTCCCTAGCCACGTGGAACTGTGAGTCCATTAAGCCTCTTTTTCTTTATAAATTACCCAGTCTCGGATATGTCTTTAACAGCAGCATGAGAATGGACAAATGCAGTACCTATATATTTTGTTAAGTTAAATGCATGTGGTCAAATTTAAAAGTAACCACAAAAAGAACAGAAGTAAACTGTATAACGTCTAAACTGACCGAAGGCAGAAAATCAGATAAGAAAAGCTAAGCAAGCTAATAAAAACTTCAAATTTTTTTTAAAGTCAAGAAAGAAGCATAGTTTGATTGCTTCTAAGCTAGAAGAAACAATTTGAGTTATAGTATTGAATATACAGGGTCCAAATATCAATACAAGACATATAAGCAAGAGAGGGCTTAATAAAGGGGCTAACCAATTCCATAAAGAAGACTGGAATTCATTAAAGAGGAATTGTAGCCACCCAGGGCTGAAGCCGGCATTTTCCCTGAGCCTGTTAATAAGTTTGATTTGATTTTTAAGTACTTGTAGATTTTCCTCTACTTTATTAGAGGTGTTAATCATTACTAAACCCAATAAAAAGTCCTAGCTGACTCAGTGATAGTAAAATTTTCATGCTTCCTTTTTGTCAGTAACTATTATCCCTGCTATAAGGATAATAATAAAGCTAAATACAACAGCAATGGAAACTCTGTCCAATTCTTCAGTTAGAAGGTGCTACTATGCATAACCCTATTGCAAATAGGATAGTGAGTATAGCAGTTTCCACAAGTGTGGTGTAGTAGATAATTTCCATCTAAAATTTTACTTGCCAAGATATAGAATTTTCCTTTGGTGGTCTATGAAGCCTTGGTTTTATTTTCCCAAACAAAGAAACCTCCGGGTTATGGGCACCCTACTCACTTTCATTACCTGGCAGAATTTGCAGGATAATTGCCCAGAACCAGCATATTGATGCAGATTTTTACATTACCCATCCCTTTTTCTTTCTTCCAAACTGCAGGAGATTGCCACTTGATTCACAGGAATAAGCAGGGTTAGTCTAAAATGTAGGCAAAAAGCTTAAAAACAATTAGAGACTAGGATTTAATGAGAAATGTATGATAAGCTTTGGAGAACAGTTTTTCTCTCCAGTCCTCACTTTTTATAAAAATACATTATGATAGGACCGTGTGTGTTGTTCATAGAATAAACTTTAGTCCTATATATGGCCTGATTATTTGCATAAGGTGCAGCAAGAAAGGTTATTTCTACATAGGCCTTTTGGATTGGCTTTGATGAAACTATGTTCCACAAGGAGTCTCAGATAAGACCTTTTAAAGCCAAGCCCAGCCATGGGTTTTTGTCCTCAAATACCTGTGAGCTGGGTGATCCTCTCCTCTTGAGGTCCCAAGATAAACTTGGAGCTCCCAGACCTGTTAGAAAGTGACATAGTGGTGCTGATGACTAACAAAAATAGTTCATTTTTACAAAGTATATTTTTGTTGTCCTGAATCATCACTTTGGTTACAGGAAGTAGAGCAAACTGACAGATACAAGGGGATTTATAAAAAACCTCTCTATTTAGGCAGATTCTCTGGAACATTCACCACCTCTAAGTCCAGTGGTGAGAAGTCATCTCTGCTCTGACTTATTGGCTCATTAGAAACCAGCAGCGATGCCTCCAGAATTGAATCCCTTTCATTCATTATTCAATACTGGCATATTTTGGTATAAAGCATCGTATGCATTCAAAACTTCTCTTTGAAATGAAAGTCCTTAGGCTTTACAAGTGTTTAGCCATCTTGTATTCAAATGTGTGTCCTATTTAAAAGATCTAAAAATAGCAGTAGCACATGCGAATGAAAAATAATCTTTTGAGGTTTTTTTCTCCTGTTTAGGTTGTGCTTTATTAGCAAGATCCTTGGATACTGCATCTCTGTTACTGGTCTTTTGTATACCTTGTCTCAGTTGGTTAGATGACTCAAAACAATTTCCTCTAACTTAAAAACCAACTGGTAAATTTGATCAAGGAAGTAGTATAATCTGGAAATGGTATTGCTACTATATTTTTCAATAGATTAAAATAGTATGGTAAGTTATGTCTGTGAGTCATTTAACATAAATGCCAGCATGTAAACACTGTTGTAGACCAAAATGGAAAAGCAGCAATCTAGTCTTGCCATTAACAAATAGATACTTGTTTTCATAAAAATCAGATTTATTCTTTAAATAATGTGCAAATTAAAAACTTTCATTCATTATCAGTAAGATATATAATTGAAATGTCAAAAGATAGATAATTTTGTAGATCAAACAATCATTTTGTAAATAAGCACAAAGGAAAAAATTTTTTAAAAATCCAAGAAGCCAAGACTTGATCATTTATTATTTTTCCTCTTGGTGTTAAAAATTATAAATAATGATGATATTCTATTTGATCATCTGAAAATGAACAGTACTCATGCCCAAGGAAGAAAAAGGGCATAGTGAAATAATCAACAATAGAAATACATTAGCAAAACCCATTAGTCATCTTTAATGTGACTACAAGAAGGCAGATAGTGGGTGTATTAATCCGCTTTCACACTGCTATGAAGAACTGCCCAAGACTAGGTAATTTATTAAGAAAAGAGGTTTAATTGACTCACAGTTCCACATGGCTGGGGAGGCCTCAGAAAACTTAACAATCATTGCGGAAGGAGGAGGGGAAGCAAGTACCTTCATCACAAGGGGGCAGGAAAGACAGAAGAGTGAAGGAGAAACTTCCAAACACTTATAAAACCATCAGATCTCATGAGAACTCTCTATCACAAAAACAGCATGGGGAAAACCACCCCCGTGATCCAATCGCCTCCCACCCTAGACAATGAGGATTACAGGTCCCTCCCTCAGCACATGGGGATTACAACCTGAGCCGAGATTTTTGTGGGGACACAGAGCCAAACCATATCACTGGGGTAGGGGTTGAGTGGACATTTGGAAGAAGAGAACAGCACTGGGTTTCCTGATTTTTGAAGGCCTTTAATTTAAAGACAGGCCCCTCCTATCACCTTCCTGACTGATGGAAACCTACGCTTTTACTGGCTTGATGAAGAGAACAGATTTCATGGTAACCACAGCAACTAGAAAGTGAGGAGAGAAGTCCCATAAGAAGAGAACTGGAGAGTGATAGCCCCAAATTCTATGTATATAAACAAACTTTGTCCAAACCTCAGGTTGACATAAAATACTCATAAGCTGGGAAGATTCCATGTAGCTCAGCAAAGACTAATAAAATTGAATGGAAATTTTGGCTTCTGCCCACACAGAAGAGGTTGAGTTAAAAGTTTGAATTCAGTCCATTTAACTGCATGATAGACAAAAAAAGAGGGAAGTGGAAAAAAAAAACCTGCAGAGGAATGTAACGGGATGCAGAATCTCTACAATGTATGCTCATAATGTACAGTATATATCCCATAATCACCAGACATAAAGAATCAGAAAAACGTGACTCAGATTTGAGGAAAAAGGTAATCGTTAGAGACTGATCCTTAAATAACTCAGATATTAAAGTTAGGAGAAAGACTTTGGGGCAGATTTTATAACTGTCCTTTAACTAAATATTCAAAATTTATAAATCAAGCCAATTAAGTTTCAAATAAAACTTATTATATCTCCTGCCTTGAAGAAAATGCTTTCACAATGACCTGAAAGACCAGATCCAAATTCAGAGTTCCTGAAAGGGAATCCTTGTACACTGTTGGTGGGAATGTCAATTACTACTCTCATTATAGAAAACATCAGGGAGGTTCCTCAAAAAATTAAAAACAAAACTACCAAATCGTCCAGCAATTCCACTACTGACTATATATCAAATGGTTATGAAATTGATTGTTGAAAAGATATCTGCACTCCCCTGCTCCCGGAAGCACTATTTTATAACAGCCAAGCAACAGAATCAACTTAAGTGTCCATCAACGGATAAATAGATAAAAAGAAAATGTAGTACCTATACACAATAAAACATTATTCACCTTAAAAAAGAAGGAACATCTGTCATTTGCAACAACATGGATGAACCTGAAGGATACTATGTTAAGTGAAATAAACCAGGTACGGAAAGACAAATACCATATAATCTCACTTATATGTGGAATCTAAAAAAGTCAAACTTATAGAAGTAGACAGTAGAATGGTGGTTACTGGGGGTTGGCTGAAGGTGGAAGAGAGAGGGATTAGTGAGATATTGGTAAAATGATTAAAAAAAAATTCAGTTAGACAGGAGGAATGAGTTTGGAAGAATTTTTTTTTTGTATTTGCTAGCTTCCTTTTATTTTTTATTTTTTTTATTATACTTTAAGTTCTAGGGTACATGTGCACAACATTCAGGTTTGTTACATAGGTATACACATGCCATGCTGGTTTGCTTCACCCATCAACCTGTTACCTACATTAGGTATTTCTCCTAATGCTATCCCTCCCCCAGTCCCCCACCCCCCGACAAGCCGTGGTGTGTGATGTCCCCTGCCCTGTGTCCATGTGTTCTCATTGTTCAGCTTCTACTTATGAGTGAAAACATGCGGTGTGTGGTTTTCTGTCCTTGTGAGAGTTTGCTCAGAATGATGGTTTCCAGCTTCATCCATGTCCCCATAAAGGACATGAAGTCATCCTTTTTATGGCTGCATAGTATTCCGTGGTGTATATATGCCACATTTTCTTAATCCAGTCTATCATTGATGGACATTTGGGTTGATTCCAAGTCTTTCCTATTGTGAATAGTGCTGCAATAAACATACATGTACATGTGTCTTTATAGTAGCATGATTTATAATCCTTTGGGTATCTACCCAGTAATGGGATCACTGGGTCAAATGGCATTTCTAGTTCTAGATCCTTGAGGAATTGCCACACTGTGGAAGAATTATTTTATAACTCAATGACATGTTACTATAGTAAATAACTATGTATTGTATTCCTGAAATTGCTAAGAGAGTTGATTTAAAGTGTTCTTATCACAAAAAAGTATATGAAGTAATGGATATATACATTAGCTTAATTTAGCCATTTTTTAATATATAGATATATCAAAACATTACATGCCATAAATATATAAAAATTTTGTCAACTAAAAAATTAATTAATTGAAAAACCAAAAACAAGGAATTCTTGAACTCCTTGAAGTTCTAGGCCAAAATTCAATGGCCCAAGGGAGTGTGGCAGCACCCTGGCTGCATTCATGCAACCTCCTGCCCTTATGCCCCCCATTTCATCCCATGCCTCAAGGTGGTCCACACACCCACCTGTGGACATTCCTGCTCACAAGCCTACCTGGGCTGTGCACACCATGGATGGTTTATGCTCAGGAGGACACACTGGGGAGAAGTCTATACATGTTTGGGGGACAGTCTGGGGAACTTTTGTGCAGAGAATACCAATCTGAGTACCCTACTTGTGGTCCAGAAAGAGTCACCAGCTCTGAATGAACATGTTCACTTGGCTCCTTAGGCTCTTGCTGCTCGGGAAAGGATACAGCCAGGGGAGACTCAGAATAGATCCTTTTAAGTGTAGGATCCAGGGCAAGAGCTCTTTTGAGAAGGCTAAAGTGGTACAGGTCATAGAAGACGTTGGGCTTTGGAAAAGTTTCCAGCCCTAGATCTTCTACTTACAAGTTATGTGACCTGGGGCAATTCACTTAACTTCTCTCTGCCTCAGTATCCACATCTATAAAATGAGAATAATAATAGTCTCTAGTGTTTTGTAAAGATTAAATGAGGTCATGCTCTCTGTGCACAAAATGCTCTCAATTTTAGCTGTCATTATTTTAGTTTTGTGGTTATTGCTATTACCAAACTATTATTGTATTTCCACTGATCTGTAGGATTTATATCTCTGAATGGTTTTAAAGTATAAGCTGTTAACTTTTAAGACCTATATAACAATACTAAAAAAAATTCACTGTACTGTCTGAACTGACAGTGAGCCTTTCAAATTCTTCTTAGCTTCCAGATACTGAATAGTGCACAAGTTCTTGCAAACATCCATACTGAATGAGAGTGCTTACATTTATTGGATGTCTATTAAATGCCAGGCTTTGAGCCTGTATGAAGTATTTCATTTAATGTCTTTAATAAAGCTGTGGATCAGGAACTTCCTCCATCTTACAGATGAGCAAACTGAGGTTCAGAGAGGTTAACATCCGGAAGATCACACTGTTACAAAGGTAGACAAATGGAGATTCAGATCAAGTAGCTTCCATGATTTTTGATTCAAGTAGTTTGAAAATTGCTACCTATTGTTAGAAATGCCCTTTATTGTGAATATAATTTGAGGAAAGCAATGCTATTCTGCTTTCAGATCCTTTCTGGTCATGATTCCCAGCTCATAGAACATAAATAAATAATTGTATCTTATACATGATGTAAAGGTCCTAATCACCTTTAAATGCACAGCATAGATCTATTTCTTCCTGTCTAGACAGGAAGATGCAAAAGCAAACTTCAGGAATTAGAAAATCATGAAGAAACTACTTGAGTAAAAGACAGATCTAAAAATGAGAGAGAGAGAGAGAGGGAGAGAGAAAGAAGGAGAGCGGTAGCTTTTATCATTGAGAGTGTCTTTGCAGCTGTAGCACATGTAATAAAGGTTATCTTAAGCAGGGAAAGAAAATGACAATAAATGTAGTATCACTCCCAACCTTCCTGCTCCCTCCTTTCAATCTACAAGTATTATTTAATCATCAGCTGCTTGTCAACAATCTACTCCTGCAAAAATATTTGAAGAAATTACTAAAGAGCAACACAGTGAAGCAAGAGTGAACAAGACCCAGAGCATTCCAGAGTTCTGACCGTTCAGAAGGGCAGGCTACACTCACAAGCTGTATTAAGTTCCCTTTAATTTATCTGTTACCTTTTGTCTGTAAAACTCAACAGGCACCATATTCCATCTAGCCTTCTTTATAACTTATCTACTGCATACACTCTAACAATTTAACACAGCTTGTCCTGTTTGTTTGGCTTTTGGTTTTGGTTTGCATACCTTGCTAGTTCTACAAGAAGGCAGGCCCCAACATGGCAGGTACTTTGCCTCAAGCCACCCTGTTTGCTATATGGTTTCTCAGTGTGCCCGTGGAATAGTTGAGCTGATACCGAGAGAAGCCAAGTGAAAAAGGCTTTGGTTGAATAAGAAATCAAAAGGAACTGCATCTGATCTTCTTTTCCTGTGCCTCTTGGCTTTCAGATTTTCTCAGAATTCTACATTTACACACTACCTTGCTCACTGTTTATTGCCTTTGTCTCCCACCAGACTGTGAGTTCCAGGACAGAAGCAATCCAGGTTTGTTTTGTTCACCCTTGTTTTCTCAGAATACAACACAGTGGTCTGATTCATAATGAGCACTCAGCACTGAGCACTGATTTGTTGAATCGAGTGAATGGATGGGTAGCTGGATGGATGGATAAAAGGAGTCAGATGGTCTCTTCTGTATGCAGATTTCTGAATTCCTTGAAGCCCTGCAAGCGCAGCATAACAGAGGAACGCGATGTCTTCATTCTGCTGTGATCGTGGGTGGAGCAGATGGGAATTTTTCAAACAGAAGGATATTTAAGAACTGTTTTTAGGACTACAGGGAGTGAGAAAGAGTGGGCTGGGCTAATGACTGGACAGTTGGGCACCAGCATAGTCAATAGAGGCTTTAATTCAAACAGCTTCAAATTACATATTTACTAAATCCTGACTGTGCTGCTATTTGGGTCATGAGACCTTGAGTGAATTTTTTCTCCTCCCTATATTTTTCTTAAAGTTGTTTAATGAGTTTGCTTTTTGAAGTGGAAAAAGAAAAGTCATATTCAGAGTATTTATTAAACACCTAATATATGCTTAACTTTGTGAGAGACAGAATTGAGGAGACACAGCGAAAGAAGGCAAGAGGCATGGTTCCTACCAAAAAGGAGCTTACAATTTAGGTTTAGACTTAGAAGAGTCAAAAGCTGTATTTAGTTGTATGTATTGCTAAGATCTCTGCACGAACTTCTCTTCTTATGTCAGCATTGGTATCAAATTGGTGCAAACTCAGTGTGGTATTTTAGGAGCTGCAGAACACAGGCAAACAGCCAAGGAATCTCCCTCATGTTTGCAAAACTGAAAGGCAGACTATTCAGATTTGTAAAGAAAATCTGGGGCATATTATTTGCAGTTTCTAGGGGTGATGAGAGTTCTTGAAAAGAGATTATCATGATTAATGGTTTCTTAAAAGATGTGACTGCTTTTCTGGTTTTTCTAAACAAAGTTCTTTGAGAGATATTCTCATTTTTCCAGTGAAACTTATGTTAATTGATATTGAATTGGCAGTTTTAAAATCCATGGCACATTTGATAAGTTCTCTATCTTAGACTAGCAGAAGCCCAAGGGTTTCTAGGGAGTGGCAGGATCATACACTGGTACTTTGGGAGAAGGAAATACAGTTGGAGAAAGAGCAGTGCAACCATACCAAGAATCTTTCTACGTGGATGAAGCTGGAAACCATCATTCTCAGCAAACTAACACAAGAACAGAAAACCAAACACCGCAAGTTCTCACTCATAAGTGGGAGTTGAACAATGAGAACACATGGACACAGGGAGGGGAACATCACACACCAGGGACTGTCAGGGGGTGGGGGGGGGGGCCTAGGGGAGGGATAGCATTAGGAGAAATACCAAATGTAGGTGACGGGTTGATGGGTGCGGCAAACCACCATAGCACATGTATACTTATGTAACAAACCTGCACGTTCTGCACATGTACCCCAGAACTTAAAGTATAATTTTAAAAAAAGAATTAATATGCCAGCAAGTCTCAAGCTATTGTGATTGCAGGGAACATTTCTGCAGTGGCAGCTGCTAACTAATGCTTCAGAAGGCTACATTGAGTCAATTGGATAATATTTTCTAAAGATAGATGTGAAATATCATAGGTCACCACAAAAACAGCGATTGAAAATCCTAAAGAGTTGAGAAGTGATATTAACATAGCAGTCTACATCTTCCAAATTGATAAATAAGAGTCACAAACTCCTGTGAAAAAAAACTATCCATAAAGGGAGGAAATTCAGGCCTTTGTTTCCTTAGCAATAGAGTCTATTTATGCAATTCTCTCTCGGGTCTTCAATGAAGCTGAGCAGAGGTAAGACTATGGTAGAGATGAAAAATAAAGGACACTGAGAAATGGAATATCTCTGACTCTACACATCTCATGGGACATGCTAAGTCAGTTTCTCCTTTTGTTATTGGGATCAATCATGACCATACTGTTTGAATCTAAATATTTACAGTTCTATTGACAGAAATGAGTAACTGAACTGAAATGCTTTCTCACAATAGAAAGCATAAGTGCATATGTGTCTAAAGAACATTTTCAATATATGATAGGAACAAGTCATGACGCAAAATTATGCCTTCATCACGAGGAGAAATCGTGTTTCTTGTTTGTTATGGCAATGGGACCCATCCGTGGGTCAAAAGGCAGAATCAGCCTTTTAGATACACTCATGGAACACTTTTACATCTGGCATGTGAAGATACTAGTCTATTTTGATTCTCTTAATACTGTTAAAATGTATGCTTTCATAGCTAGGGATTCAAACCACAATTTTTTGTTTGTTTGTTTTTGGGTTATATATGCTAGAAAAATAAAGCCTCTAAAGGGAATTGTGTTTTCCTAACTTTAGTCTTATAAAATTAGAGGATAATAGTCAATAATAGCTGGTTTCATCTAAAAGTTACTCACTCTACCTTGAAAATATTGGACCCAATTAGGGACAAGAAAGGATTGGTTTTTGTGTTGCTTTGTTGTTGCTGTTTAGCTGCTTAGTTGTTTTGATTTGGTTGAATTTGAAAAGAGGTTAAGAGGAAAATATGTGAATGTTTGGGGTTCCTGAAAACAAGTGAATCTTGCCCTGTTTAGTAGCTGAAGGGAGAATCTGATCTTTCTAATCCCAGGGACAAAGTTAGCACTTGTTACAAAAGAAATGGAGGCCTGAGGCTGGGAGTAGTGGCTCATGCCTGTAATCCCAGCACTTTGGGAGGCTGAGGCGTGCGGATCACAAGGTCAGGAGATAGAGACCATCCTGGCTAACACGGTGAAACCCCGTCTCTACTAAAAATACAAAAAATTAGCCAGGCGTGGCTGCGGGTGCCCGTGGTCCCAGCTACTCGGGAGGTTGAGGCAGGAGAATGGCATGAACCCGGGAGGCGGAGCTTGCGGTGAGCCCAGACCACACCGCTGCACTCCAGCCTGGGCAACAGAGTGAGACTGCATCTCAAAAAAAAAAAAAAAAAAAAAGAAAAGAAAAGAAAGAAAGAAAGAAATGGAGGCCTTGTGACCCCCCAGCGTATTTGACCACACAGCCTCCTTCAGCACTTGTTTCTAGAAAGGATGTACCTATCTTTGTGCCTCTAAATATCTACTAAGAGCTTCAGTCCAAATAATTCAGATAATCAAATGTCAGCTCTTGGGGGACACAAAAAGGAGCAGTTTTCATTTTCAGTTTCCATTGCATGTTTTTTCCTCCACTCAATCTTTTTGAGATCAGTAGGCAGTCTGTAGGGTACACTCAGAAATGAAAACTCATCCAAAATTGAAGAAATGTATGCTGGATTAAGGAAATAGCACAGGGAATACCAAATTCCTCAGCATTTAGTATGTGTAACTTTTTCAGCAAGGAATATGCACTAGGGAATGTGGAAGGCCAGAATTCTCCCCCTATAATCCCTCTGTTTATGTTTTCCTAAACCATACACAGAGCTCCCCTGGACTGACTCTAGAGGGGCTCCATGAGCAGAGGCCAAAAGAGATCAATGTTGACTCCAAATGCTAACCCTAAGGATTGTCCAACATTTGCATTAATTCAGCCTCTCTTGAAATCTCTGGTTTTGGAAGGAAAAAAGAATTTCACAATCTGGTTAACATCTGGCTTGCTGGCATTAACTGAAAACTTTGCTGCGGTTCTGTTTTAAGACTCTGTGGAACTCCCTGTAGATAATGCCTGATCTTGGAAAGTTTAATGAAGCAGATGGCTCTCTTAAATAGAAAAATCTAACTACAGGAGGCAAGCACCCAAGAAGCTCCCTCAAAGGAGCAATTGTTCTCTTCCCCAGCACCCATTCTGCCAGCACCATAGGAAATCACTTTACTACTTGTTTCCGACTTTTAAAAAATGAAATAATATTTGAAAACTAGATTAGTTGATTGTGGCCCTTTATCTCATTTTCTGATCGCTTAGTTGATCAGCATTTTCTATAGCTCATTCTTAGAGAAATGCAGATTTCTTATCCATTCAGAATCTTTACCAAGATAGTTTGAAGATTTTATTTAGCTTTATTTTCCTTTAAAACAAGGGAACATCTTTTTAAATGTTAGTTTCTCAGAACCACCTTCTATACTCAGGTTTTTAATATTTTTTAACCAAGTATTTTCTTTAATGCATCAACAAGTCCTCATGGCATAGAAAACATAGATTAGGAATCAGCTAGTAATTAGATGCTTTGTAGTAAACAAAGGCCTCTGTTTACAGCTCTCTTTAGAGTTTCAAAAGAACAACTTAGCAACTGTAATTCACACCTCAAATCAATTACAAATACCACAAGCATCACATTTTTCTCCTAAACAAAGGTGAGCAGGAAACGTATTCCTTCCTGCTTGGTACAAGAATGAAATTCTAATATCTAAGGCATAAGCAAAACTATCTGTAGTCTTTGGAATGTTAGCTTCTGGGTCATTTCAGTATTTACTGAGAACCTCTTGTGTGGCAGGAACTGTGCCAGTTGCTGGGCACACAGTAGTGAATGAGGAAAACTTGAATCCTGCCTCACATAGCTAATAATTCCATGATTTGTCAGTTTTCAAGTATATTCTGCCACAATGCACATGGTACATGAAGCATACATGTGTAACACGCTCTCAGAGGTGACTTCAAAATGACAGACAATTCTTACCATACTAAGCCAAACTCCATCTATTCTGTTACCATTAAAGGAAATATTGAAATGCAAATAAGTAACAGTGACATTAGTATACAAATAACTTTGAATGTATTCTTTATTTTTTAAAAGTACTCCACAAATGTCAGATCTTTATGACTAGTAATAAATTACTGACAACGAATTATTGTGATCATACTCTGGGTCATCTGTATTGGAGTTGAAAACCACAAGTCTAGTTACCTATCTTTGAAACTGCTTTTCGGGTTACAAATCAGATTTACTTCCAATATCTCATTCAACTTTTGTAACCACCTTGTAAGTTAAGTGGGGCAGGCTTATTAGCCCCATTTTAAGGATGAGGAAATCATGGCTCAGATCACTCAGTTAGACAGTGGTTAATTCTGTTCCGTGGTTTTCTTGCTCCAGACCACGTGCCCTTACCACTAACATGGGAGTTAGATACATGTATCTTCTGAGAGTCAGAAAACAAAAAGTCAAAAACAAAAACGAGCATGGTGAGGGCTTTGCAAGCATTAAAAACTACATCGAAAACATGAGTATCAGAGAAAACGGTGAGCAGGACTCTGAGGAATTTGACAGTTCAGTCTACATACTGTATAAACTAGGTCTGGAGCATACATACGGTGTCCAACTTGGCACAGATTAATATATGTACAAAACAACTCAATCACTTCCTCTCTTTGCCAACTGTATTGTTAAATTGTTTTTATTAAAGATAAAACAATTTGTATTGTCTTTTATCACCTTTATTTTCTTCAATAAAGACCATTTTTATAATCTTTATTAAAAATAATGTACCCACATCTTCCCTTCAAGTCATCAGCTAACCCGTTCCCTGATGAATGGGAAACAAGCTCTTTTAAACATTGTTAATTGTACCAAGGTGGACACAGGACCCAATCCAGGCCAAGCTGATTTTCATCTGAAATTTGAGTGCAAGGTTTATGAGGATATGGAAAGTCAGTACTGAGATGGCCATATTCAAGTAGAAAAAAACAACCTATAAAGAATAAAAGAGAAGAATAAAATAGAAACACAGACAAAAAGAGAAGAGAGGTTCCAGAGGGGAGAAAAGATAGGAAGAAAATAAATACTTTCACTCCTTGAGCTTTCGAATTGGAAGCACCAGTTCTCTGTGAGGCCCAATTGTACGTCTTGCTCTTGCCCTCTTGCCTTCCAAGAGTTCTTGGAGACACTCTAGTATTAGTCCAGTAATTTTTCTTTCTTTTCTTTCTTTCTCCTTTTTTTTCTTTATCCAGTTGGAGGAGTTTTCTGCTTCTCATACCCAAGTAGTTAAGCCCATCTATAAATGCCCATTTTTCATACCAGCTAGTCTAGAACCCTTTCTTTTGTTCTAAACATTAGGAAGGAACAAAGTCATTTAGTTTCCATACTCACTCTTATGATTTAGAATAAATCTGCCTTCCCAGAAAATTCTGCCTCCTGACATAGAAAATCGTGTTGTTTCATATCCTACAACCCGAGACCTCTGTCTATTAGTCATACTTTGTAGCTTTACAGCCTAGGTCAATCTCCTCATCAAACATTTATAAACCAACATCCTTTCCTCTTATAATTCATTGCTATCTCTTTGCCTTCTCAGTTTTCATACTCATCAGTTTTACTCACTAATTATTCCCTATTGCCAATTTCAGTCACAGATGTAGGGCAATGTTTACTCTGACACGAATCAGTGTATTTCCCCTCATTGCATTGCACCAGCCTTCAGGATTGTGGGAAGCAATACTGACCCTTGGCTGACTTAAAGTAGAACTTGCCTAAAGCACAAGATATAGCTATGACACTATGTTGGTCAAGACATTGATTGCAAGGAATAAAAATCTCATTCAAATCACTTAAGGCATGTGGAATTTACTGGCTCAAAAGACTTAGAAAAAGACAAGAAAGCAAGTGCTACAAGGACTTTCTTATTTCTCATTTCTACTTCTTTCTGCCTGATGGCTTTATTTTCTCTTCTCACAAGTGGGTCTTCTTCACATGACAGGACACTTAACCACTAATAGCTCCTAAACTTCCACCACAGAGACAACTGAATTGCCTTCTCCAACTCCACTCTGAAAACTTCCAGGGGAGAACTCTTATTGGCCTAGCTTGGCCCAGATGTCCACCTGTCAGCCAATCAACTGTGACAAGAGGAGACACAGTGACTAGACTGGCAGCCCTCACCAGAAACACATGGTTGGAACATGGGTAGGAGCAGTACTCCTCTAAGAAGCAAAGTACTCCAGCAATTCCACTTCTGGATGTATACCCAAAAGAACTGAAACTAGGGACTTGAAGAGATAGCTGTATACCTATGTTCATATCAGCAATATTTATGATAGCCCAAAGGTAGAAGTGACCCAGGTTAGCTGCTGACAGAAGAATGGATAAACAAAATGTGACATATGCATACAATGGAATAGTATTTAGCCTTGAAAAGGAAGAAAATGTTGACACATGCTACAACATGAATGAACCTTAAGGACATTATGCTAAGTTAAATAAGTCAGTTACAAAAGAACTTTAAAATAACTAAGATGATAAGTTTTATGTTATGTGTATTCTACTACAATTTTTTAAAAAACAATATTTTTTAACTAAAAAAAGAGGTAGTACTATTCCCAGAAAAAAGACAAGGTTATAGATAGAACAACTGATGACCACTACAGTTACAGACAGGAAGGAAGATTATTCATCCTATTACTACTAATGATAAAAACCTTAGGGACAGTTGAGCAAAGGAACCATGATGGTCACACTGAAAAATAGAAGAATCCTTGGCCAGTCTAATTATGCATAATCAAAGCAGGCAGGAAAGATAAAAACACCAAATCTACCAACAACAGCTTCATGTATATATATATACGTATATATATATATACGTATATATATATATACGTATATATATATACATATATATATATATATATATGGCTTATAGCTATAAGTCAGGGCCATTGTTTTAGAATATGGGGGGAAAATCTCAGAAATTAACATCAGGTTGAAATTCTATTCAAAAGTTTGATTTCCTTAATACACACTTTTTAAAAATTTAAATAAAAACCAAATTCAGAGGAGCAATACCAAGAAGAGTTGAAGATGGCCATACTCTATGATTCATTAATCTATGCCTAGATATATACTACAGAGAAACAGTTATTTGTATCCATCCGGAGACAAAGACTGGGAATCTCTCTAGCAACGATACTTACAATAGAAAAATATAGGGACTAACTCAAACTTCCCTTGACAAAAGAATGACTAAATAAATAGTAAGGGTTTTTCCCCCTACAATGGAATACTGTGCAGTAGCAAAAGTAAATAAACTATAGTTACATTAACATGGATAGATTTTGTAAGCATAATGTTAAGCAAAACAAACAGACTCTAATTCATCTATGTAAAGATCAAATCTTGTATAGTAAAAGCTACTTATGGAAATACACAGATAAAGTAAAGCTTTAAAGAAAATCAAGAGATGATCATAACTTTCGGCATAGTAGCTATCTCTGGGTAGACAAATAGGAAGAGCATTAGGGGAGGGACACCCAAAGGGCTTAGAAGGTACTGACAATCTTCTGTTTCTTAAGCTGGTTTGTAAATACACCAGTGTTCAAGTCATTATTAAATTTTAGTTTATTCTGTACATATATGTTATGCATATACATTATACAACTTTTACTGGATACATTTAATAGCAAAATATGTTTTTAGAAAGCTAAATAGAGAGAAGTCCTTTTCACATGTCTCACTGTGTAAATGCTGTAGAACCAAATTAGTGTTTAGAAGATGCTGGACTTTGGTGTGTAGCAGTGTGTTGGAAGTTAGCTACCCATTATTGAAACGTGCAACGCACAAGGGTAGATTTTCTTCTGTATTTATCTCTTCAATGCACTTGTGTTTTTATATTTTCTTCTGACACTTGGAAGACAGAGGAAGAAAAAAAGGATGGAAACAATTACTTGGAAATAGAAGTTGACATTTGAATGCACTGCGCAATAGACATGTAGAGTTATACATTTACCCAATTTAAAATGAAGTTTTTACATGAGCAACTGAAAGAGAAACATAAATATGGACTTGGATATCTGATTAAAATATGTTCTCATTTTAATGCTTTATTGAGTGCAATGGGTGGTTCAAATCACAGTTCCTAATGGGTTACGTAAAGCTTTACTCCATGAGTGAAAATATTTCTGATTAGAACACTCCCCAGGTTACCCACTGTGTTCTGTTTATTCAGCTTATTTCAGACATTTGCAGGGGAGGAGGCACAAAATTTACGCAGAGTAAAAGAGTGAAAGCTGTGATGTGGACTTCTGGTTTGACCTGGCAAATTGGAACATGTCCATGGATATAATACCTAGATATTAAAGTTCACAGATACTGAAATTGTCTTTGTCTTTCAACAAAGTAGTGAGCTAAATCGTTGTTCAAATTTTTGACATATGGTCCTAGACTGGATGAACTTTGCTGGAACTTAGTGTGTGTTTGAAAAAGTCTCCACATAAGGGGATGAAAAAGTAAGTAAACTAGAGGCTTATATATGATATCTGTAGTGATGAGTAACTTTGGAAAATGTCCCTTAGCTTCTCTGAGCACCTGGAACAGTTTACTGGACATTTCACTAAAAAAAGGAGCATTTTGTCCTACAACAGAAGTGAGATACATTTAACGAATAACTTCTGGTCATTAAAAAAATGATTTCATACACAGAAAACTATTCTCTGTTTTTTTCTTTCAAAAGGAAAATATAAGTGGGAAAACACACTGGGTACTCAGTTTATACAGCATCTCTTCCCTCTGAGTCTCTCTGAGGCCACAGAAAATTGTCCAGGAATATTGGTCACCAAAAGGAAAATAAAATTGGTGACCTTACACCAACCAAAAATAAAGACAGAACACATACAAAACAGTATGCGCAGGAAAAATTATTTTGAAGCCTCTGTTCTTTTTGGCAGGGCCACAGATGTGAACAATATCACAGGAAAAAATTACTCAGAACCATATAAATGAACTTCACTGCATAGAGCTTTCAAAAGAAAAGGCCCAACAATTGCAAAACAAAACAAAAAGCAATCCAAAAATTGCCTGAGACCACAGTCCCCAATCGTCAAGTCAGTCTAAAGAGAAAAAGCCAATATGGAAACATTATGTGGGTTGGATTCCAGGACTTTCCTCTTGGAATATCTCCTTAATGCCTATTTGACACTCAGTCAGCATTTATTAATTTCTCCAGAATATAGTTTTCCAAAGTTAAACTCTCTGAAGAGTTATCCTATCAAACCACCTGGAAATATAACTGTATGCAGGACACAGAGAGGACTTTTTAAATTAACAAAATGTATTTTTGTTATCTTTGTATGTCACATCTTACCCAAGAGAGTAAATTGAAAACAGATTCTACTTAACAGAATATTTCTTTGTATTAAACGAGCTTGTTCATTTGGAAACTCTGATCGAGAGTGAAAATAGGAAGTGATGCCCTTTAAAATATACTACAAATGATTATAAAGAATGGTGATCAGACATCGGCGAGTGCACAGCCTCAAGGTGGCTACGTGCCTTGTGTACTCATCACACTTGGCCCTGCGGAGCCTGGGTGGCTTCACCTGACCTTGCCTACTGGGCCAACTTACCCGCCAGATCCCCCAAAGCCAGGGTCTGTGGCGCCCCTTTCTCCCCTCTTGCTCCAGACAGCGAGGGGGCTTCTCCACAGTTGAGGGCAGCGAGCGCGGTCTTTGCCGAGCCCGCACACTGCTCCTGGGACAGCCGGCACAGGCAGACGCAGCCCCGGCACCGGCAGACGCAGCCCCGGCACTGGGAGCAGGTGTGGGCTCCAGCTACAAGAAGATCTCAGAAACAGGAAATAGGGCCACTCTTGTCACTCAACTTCTCTTTGAAATATTGTTCTTTTCACAAAAATGTGTTGTGTTCAAATGCTATTGGTTTATTTTTGTTATATGGAAATGAATACTTTTCTAACTTCTCAGTTTAAAAAAAAAAGAATGGTGATCAGAGAAGCTCAAAAAAGACATTTTCCTAATCAATAAGTAACTTGAGAAATCATGATCCCAAAAGGGTTCCAATATAATATTTTTTTCATGCCAGCAGAGAACATTCCTAGAGTCTGAAACTGTGATGGAATGGTAGAACCTAATGGAATGGATAGTTTTAATTCGTGTTTTTGTGCAACTCCTCAGCTCTCCGTTCTGTTGGAATTAGAGCATCCAGAGACACAACACACCTGGGCAGAGGCAGTTTAGAGGCAAATCATGAAGTCTATTATTGTCTCAACACTACATTTCTCTTTTAACACTCCATTCTTCTACAACCAGGGAGACATTCTTTTTCCTCAAGGCCCTCCATTTACCAAAAGGTACATGTTCCAAACACCCACTACTAAATGATGCCCTCTGTTACATCCATTTTATAAACTACTCAATCTATGCACTGAGGACAAACTGATTTTATCCCAGGCACTAATCCTAATTGATTGGTAATACCTCCTGGGCATGTACTGGCAAGGATGCTAAGGCCCTATTGAGACTTGGTGGCAAAGTGTGCCATAGTTGATTTGCAATGTCTGCCACAACGCAGGGGTGGAGGCTGAGAAACATCCATGCCTTGTATTGTCATCCTCACACCAACATGTTACTTTTCCCACACACGGAAGCTCTGTAGATTTCTATTAACATAGATTTATTGAGACCAGTTCTTTATCCAAAAGCATAATTCTAAAAGCAGAGTTCAGCCCCATAGCTACTTGCTGCAGAAGATTATAGGGGGTGGACTCAGCTTTGCAGAGCTCTTCAATTTACTCCATATAGAAAGCAACCTCAATGAGTTAGCAAAAAAGTATAATAAGCACACTTCTTATAGTTGCATTTATATGTTGTTTTAAATAATACTTCTCTGCTGCTAATGATGTCCTGAAAGAAAACCAGCAGCAGTCTAGGCAGCATTGTAATGTGGCAAAAGACAACCCTTGTTGACCTCACATGTGCAGGAGGGGATGAAGACTTAGAGCATGGGATATGGTCTGGTGCTCATTAAAACACATACATACAACTTCACTTCTCTTTAATATAAAAGCATTTTTAAAGATAAGATGATTTTGCCTTTTGTACATGGGGGGTCTCTCCAATAAAACAAAGATAAAGTCAAATTAAATGATTGCCATGTGTTTAGCAGCAAATGGGGTTAGACCAAAGGAATAGTCCACTTACCACAGTGCCTAGCAACTGTGCAGTGTTTTCAGAAGGAAGGACGGCCGGCGACTCCCTCCATCCTACTTCCCTCCCCCACTTCCTGTAATACACAGCATTTATGAAGAAAAGTGAAGGTGTGGATTTGCTGCCTGATGTAAACTTTAAATATTTGCCCTTTGGTTTATCCTGAGTACGTTATAGAACACACTGAATGTTTTAGCTCATTCCTCTCTAGTAGCTTCAAGCTTTTCTTTTGCCTGGAGGACTACTTTTAACCTCTGAATGCATATCCAGTCCTTCTTCCAGGTCAAAGGGTAAACTGTACACTCTTCATGCCCCCATAACCAGTATTTCTCTCGTTGTAAATTATGTTGCCTCTAATACAATTTACGAATGAGGCTAAAATTACACTCGTGCCCTTCATCCATCCTACTGGATATCTGAAGACCATCAGCATTCTTAGAGGCTAGAGAGCTGCTTCCAGAGTTGAGTGGTATAGGAGGCTCACAGACTTGAGAAGCACCTTATTTTCCTCTTGCCTGATCTCTTTCTCTTAAACTTCTTAAAAACCTACATGGAATCTGATAGGTAAAGCCCTTCTAGTGTATTATTAAGCTAGGATGTATTTTTCCTAGGTGTCTTGTGGCCTTATTGTTTCTATGTTTCTAAATATGTTATATGTTTCTATATTCATATAACATATGTTATGTTTCTAAAACGCATACCCATCCTCATTCTAGAAGATCCTTAAGGAATCATTCTAATCATGATCTCAGGCCCAAAGATTGAGACAATGTTTTTGGTTAGGTGGACCTTTCTATTAATACAACATTAGATTACTTCAAAAGGTAGATATCTTCTCCTCTTCTCTAAGACCAGCCCACTGCTAAATATCTTCAGAACTTCACAGTTGTCTACACTGAAGAGTAGGTAGAAGAGAGTAGGCTTCAGTGGAGTCAGAAAATTCAGGAGGAACTAATTGAGGAAGAGGGAATTTCTTGAAATTCATTCAAGAAGTAGGACTCAGCACGTTTTTTTAAAAGACAGCCATGCAGAGACAAAAATTTAAATGTTCTGATGAATTGAAGCCTGTATATTTGGCACACAGTAGCAGTGACAGGTAAAATTCAATTGTCATTTACCAAAATCCTTGAAAGAAATAAAGGTAAAAGGAAAAGTTGTTCAAGTTGGGAGGGTCAGATGGTTAGCTTTTTTAGGAAAAAGATCAAACACCCATATATGACTTAGAAGCGTCCTCCACCCCCACCCCTTTATCCTGCCACCCTCTACCTTGGTTTTCTTATCTACTAACAGTCTCTCATATGCATCACACATATTGCCCTATATTGGACTGATTCGATTCTCTCATTACTCTGAGCCCTTGCAGATTGTATTCCCTTTACTTGGACAGCTCCTGTTTCTCTCCCCACCAAACCAGTGCACACCCAAGGATCAAGGACTGCATTCACAGACAAATTTTCCTGACTCTCTTTTCCTTCCAGGACTGGCCTTTGTATATGCATCCCTAGCACTCTCTAATAATTTGGAGATTGCTTAACTGTCTTTTCCTACTAAACTCAAATCCTTGAGAGTAGTAACCATTCATCTTTTTTTCTCCAGCCCTAACTCAGAACTGAGTATCTAATAGATCCACACTAATATTTACTATGGAAAAAAAGAATATTATGTAATGGATGAAAGAGTGAGTAGACAAATGAATGGTTAAAGCCAAAGGACAAGAAAATGGAAAGAGTTCCTACTGTGAGATGGACAGCAACACAGAGGGAAATGATCAGAAAACCAGTATTGGGACCTCATTCTGCAGTAAGAAGAGTTTGCAGAGAGAACATCTAGTCTCTGACAGAGCTGGGCTAACACACAGGGGTTCAGTCAAAAAAAAAAAATGACATGGACGAAACTCAGTAACTGGAGAAGGGGAGTGAGAGGAACCTGGTCACAAAGTTACAAGTGGTCAGGTTGGCACCACCCTAGGGAATGGAACAAGGTTTCAGTCACAAGTGAATCCAATAATAAGCAGTCATAGCTGGAGCCAGTAAGTGGAGAACAGGGCTAGCAAGTTTGGAGTGAGGGCAAGAGCAAAGACTCACGTGATGCTGTGTTGGTAAATTACCAACCTGGAGCTCCCTAGGTGACCCTCACCTTTCTAAGATTAAGACCGGGTCTACCATCTAGAAGGTGAAGTAGGACTGCACTTAGAAATATGTGCCACAGTTGCCCAACCTCCTGAGCCTGATTCAAGGACACAGAGTCAAGAAGACCATTAAAGCTTTATCATTGTTTTTTGTATTCATAATTAGCCCAGAATACAATTAGCATTTTTATTTCTTTTCTAGTGGGCATTTATTATTATTTTCCCATTTTGGAAACGGCTCTTCATCTATGCCACAGAGCCTTGCTTAGACCATAATAAGAGGGAACAAGTGACCTAGACTGAATAACCAGATTACTTCTCCTTTCCTGTAGGCAAAGTTGTTGCTCAAGGATGGACGTGACCAGGCGTGGTGGCTCACACCTGTAATCCTAGCACTTTGGGAGGCTGAGGTGGGTAGATTACCTGAGGTCAGAAATTCAAGACCAGACTGGCCAACATGGTGAAACACCGTTTCTACTAAAAATGCAAAAAAAAATTAGCTGGGTGCAGTGGCACATGCTTGTAATCTCAGCTACTTGGGAGACTGAGGCAGAAGAATCTCTTGAACCCGGGAGGCAGAAGTTGAGGTGAGCTGAGATCATGCCACTGCACTCCAGCCTGGGTGACAGAGCAAGTCTTCATCTCAAAAAAAAAAAAAAAAAAAAGGATAAACACAAGATCCAGGTATGGCTGATCACAGTTCCCCCACTAGAATTTGCTGAAATTCGTAGTAGAAAATAAGCCTAGGCTACACCAACCAGTGACCAGCTTTGCATCATCATGGAAAGATTCTTCTTGAATATGAAGCCAATACAGAGGAGAGCAGAGCTAAGAGAGACTAATTCTCACTAATGTCAAGTGCACTCCTGAAGCCAGTTGTGCCTCAGTCTTGGATTTTCCCTTAAACAGTAAAATACACTTCATTTTTGCATAAACAAAGGTGTTTTGAGTTCTCATTACCTGCTAATAAAAAAAATTCTATTGAACATTATTTAATAAAACAGCATGCAAAAACGTCTAGCAAAATGTCTTCTCCAGGATGTCTGGGCCTTATATTACTTCCTTTTTCCCTCAGCCACACTAACCTGATGTCTACTTTTCTTCCGTCAACCTAAGGATATCAATTTATCAACAATATATCTGTGTTCAGAACTCTCTTGTGCATGCAGCAAAAGAAAGGTTTTGAAAAGGGAATTCCAGTCATCTCCAGGAATTTGTATCTTTTTAGATCATGAAGATCTTCATGCTCAGAATTTATCCCAGGTACTTAGATTACGTTAGAAAAATATAAGCCAAATCACACAAGAAGCCAATTATTTGTTGTTGACCAAAATACTCCAACATTTTTATGGCGGCAATCCATATGTTTTCCTCCAACCTTTCAAATTTTCAAAGTATTTGTTTGAGCCCCAAAAAGGATCATCTTCTGGATCAGGTTGTTTTTGTAGTGGCTGTCTGAAGCAGTTGCACCAGACAAGAGCTTCAAAATGTCATCATAGCTTCAGGATCCAGAGTTTAGTAACAATCAATAGACTGAGGTACAAAAGATTTTACAAACTTACTCCACAGTCTAGTCTCCATTTTTAAGATGAGTTTATTATTCATAAGTAAGTAGTCATGCAATCACCAGAAAAATTTGGATTCATTTATATCTCTGAGTAAAAAAATATAAGAACACAAAAAGAGTAAGGCTAAATCACAATAGCAGAATAAGGCTAAATCACAACAGCAGCATAAGGCTTAGTCACAATTTGGAACTTCACTACAACACAGACTTTTCACTTTCTGTAATATGACCCTGTTAGAAATAAGAATAATATTAAGGCAAATTTCTTCTAACAGTAAATTCCCACATATATATATTTATATATATATTTACATATGTATATATTTATATATGTATATATTTTTATATATTTATATATATATTTAAAGACGAGAGCAAAATTATAGCAGAACAAAAAGCTCTGGTATCATAGAAATTTAAAGAAATACATGAGCAGCTTAAAAATAATAACGTAAGAGGCATATAATACTTGATACGTACAAATGAGAAATGTCCCATGATGCTTTGTACCATAGAAAACCAGTGTGAAGATTTCTCAGAAAAAAAAAAAACTAAACTAAAAATAGAATTACCGTATGATCCTGCATTCTCACTACAATGTATTTATCCAAAGGAAAAGAAATCATGAAGAAATACTTGCAGCACTATTCACAATAGCTAAGATATGGAATCAACCTAAATGTGCATCAACAGAGTAATGGATAAAGAAAATGTGTCATATACACAAGGGAATACTATTCAGCCATATAAAAGAATGACACCTTGTCATCCATGGCAACATGGATGAGCCTGGCGAACATCATGTTAAGTGAAATAAGTCAGGCACAGAAAGATAAATACATGTCCTCACATATTTGGAAGCTAAAAAACATTGAGCTCGTAGTAGTTAGAGAGTAGAATTTTGATTATCAGAGGCTGAGAGGGGTAGAGGGGTAGATAAGAAAGAAGAGATTGGTTAACAGATACAAAATTATAGCTAAATAGAAGGAGTAGGTTCTAGTGTTTTATAACGCTGTAGGGTAAATATGGTTAACAATAATGTATTGTATATTTTCAACTGAGGTGATGGATATGCTAACTACCCTGCTTTGATTATTCTATATCATATACATGTATTGAAATATTACCCTGTATCTTATAAATATGTACAATTACTAGGTGTCAACTAAAAATAAAAGTGGGGAGAGTAAAACATATTATCATAAACTAGTAATATTATTAATTAACACAGTACTTACATGACAGGTACAGTTTTGAGTGCTTTATATCAATAAATTCATTAAATCCTCACAATAACTCTATGAGACTGACACTATAATTAATCCCCATTTTACAGATGAGAAAACTGAGATGCAGAGAATTTAAGTAACTTTCCCAAGGTCAAACAGCTAACTGGTGGCAGAACTGGTATTTTAACATATAGAACAAGTGTGAACCATAAGTTCAGAGAAAGGAGAAATCTCCATTGGTTCGACTGGCTTAGAAGACATCACTGACAGAGAGCACATGAGCCAGTCCTCAAAGGAAGGGTAGAATCCAGCAAGAAGGGGATAGAAAATGCATGGGCAAGGGAAAGATTTGACCATGTTTCCTGGAGCACATTACACCATCACAAGACCATAAGCAATGAGTTGGCGAGGACCAACCATTCCTTACCAATTTATGTATCCCGGCACGTGGTAGGTACTTATTAAATATTTTAGAATGAATAAATGAATGCTATTAAATATGGAAAAGTAATTTGCCTTACAGCATAGAAGTAAATTAGGGTCAGATTTTGGAATCTTTTTGGAGGAAGTCTACTCTAGCAATGAAACTCATAGTCTTTGGAATCAGGTATATCAAGTTCAAATCCCAGCTCTACCACTTATGAGCTGTGTGATCTTGACACTATTACTCAAACTTTCTGAGCTTCTTTTTCTTTATCCATAAAAGACTGACAAAGATATCTACCTCATAGATTTATTATGAGGATTAAATAGGATAACATAGATATATATAGCTCCTAGTATCTGGTAAAATACTGAATAAATGGTAACTACTTTTTATTGGCAGACTAAGTAGTTTATATATCCACTATTGGTAGAATGAGCTATTGATCCTGTAAATGATTAAGGAGGCACTCAAGGAAAATTAATCTAAGAAGGAGGAATGAAACGAAGGGAGGAGACACAAGGGAGGAGAGGCAGCTTAACATGCTATTACAGTTGCCCTGACATGAGTTACGTGTCTGAATCTGGTCACTGGCAGCAGAAATAGGAAGAAAAACTGGAACAAGATTCATGGTTAAAACAATCTTAAATGATTTTTCCCTCTTTCGTTATCGGGCTAATATTCCAGTTTATAAGAACTTGAATGAGAAATATATGTTAAAGCCTCATTCTAATCATTCATATAAACTGTTAAATTGCTAGCAATCAAAAAAGATAGATAAAGAATCCACAACTAAGAAGACACCTTACACAAATATTAATATGCAATGTGCCAACGCATCTCTTTCATTTGAAGGTTCATCGATTTCAAGCAAATTACACTATTTACAAACAAGTCTCTACCTTGACAGCAAACAATCGTGGCAATTTGTATCTTTTAACCTGAACTTATTGTACCAATTGCCTTCTAGTAGTATATTATTTTAGAAGGTTTTATGAACTTTTGAGAAAAATTACTAGTTTGAGAGCAGGAAAAAAAAAATCTTTGACGCCTGAAGCTGTGAGTTAAATCTGTGCAAGAGGAGTACATTAGAATTATAATGCAGTTAGTTTTGGGTTACCTACAGTAGCAGTGTTGGCATGATGAGCTCTGTCAAATCTTAAAAAATAATTTTGTAAATTACTCATTTAATTGTTTTCATCTTGGCTATAGAGACATTCTTTAATTAGGCATGAGTCAACTATTTCACAGGCTAACTTACCAATATGAGTAGTTTATCCAAGAAGCATAGTATAACCCTGAAAGATGCTTTTTATAAAACTTTCAGCCTTGCAAGAGTGCTTGGGTGTTGAATTCCTCAGCATAAACACTGTTTCCATGTGTTGCAAGCCACTCTTGTCAAAGTCAAACAGAATAAAATATGACAGGGTGCCATTTTCTAACTAAGTATCCACAAAAATATAAGCCACTTATTGTAAATCTTCCTATCAAATGCCACAAGTATATTAATATAGCTGACCTATTCAGAGAGAACTGGTTTTTTCAGAACCATCCAGAGACCTCAACTAAGAATTAGAACAGAAGTATCTACCCACCGATGAACCTGCCTCCACATTGTGTAATTCCACCATTTGTAATTGCCCTTTGCACAGGTGAGCAAGCTGCCATATTATGCTGTCCAATTTGGCCCTCCTTGCTCTTTCCTGTTCCTAAACAGTAGGACCTTTTCCTCAACCTATTCTTTTGTATTCCCTCGCCTTCCTGCCTTCCGAACCGGAAAAACTCACTAGTCTTATTTTAGCAAGTTAAGGTTAAAGCTTTACAAAGAAGGTAAAGGGGTCATTCCATCATTTTCTTTCCTGTATAAACATGATTTTACTTCCCTTTCAGGACCCCTTCTCCCATAACTGCCTCACACCCTAGGCATTGGCCAGTAAGACTGATGTCCAATTTCCTCAAGAAATTTTTCAATCATCTTCTTTTTGGTTCCATCTCTATCATTGTATTAAGATTCATTGAAAAACAAAATAAGAAAAATGACTATCTGCTAGGAACAAGGAAAAATTTGCCAATCTAATAAATAAAGACCTAACTAGATTGACCTCTGACAGGCTCAGTCACGAAGTGTCCAGGCCACGACATCTGAGTTGCCTGGCTGGACAAGATGACAGGGGCTTCCTTTCAGGAACCTTTTCCAGCACAAGATTCGCTCATTTGAGGAGTTACTGAGCCCATGGTGGTTCCGTGTGTGTGTGTGTGTATGTGTGTGCACGTGTGTGTGTGTGAAGGGGTGGTGGAATTTGGAAGTGTATGGGAGCTGTGGAGATAGTCACAGTGACCCTGAGGCCAGCGGCAAGGACAGTAAACATCACAACTGCTTCAATGCAAATGCTTCAAATTGTCTTCAAACATTTTTGCTAAATCTCATTGCTGAGTATATGTTCAAAAGAAAATAAATTATTTTTCCAAAAAGACACATGCATTTGCATGTTTATCACAGCACTGCTCACCATAGCAAAGACATGGACTCAACCAAAGTACCCATCAGTGGTGAACTGGATAAAGAAAATGTGGCACATATGCACCATGGAATACTGCACATCCATAAAAAAAGAACAAAATCATGACCTTTGCAGCAACACAGATGCAGCTGGAGGCCAATATCCTAACCAAATTAACATATATCCTAACCAAATTAACACAGGAACAGAAAACCAAACACTGCAAGTCCTCACTTAAAAATGGGAACTAACATTGGGCATTCATGGATATAACGATAGGAACTAATAGAAAGGGGAGGAAGAAAAGGGGGCAATGGTTGAAAAACTAACTTTGGGTACTATGCTCACTATCTGGGTGATGGGATATTCATATCTCATACCTCAGCATCACACAATATATCCAGCTAACAAACCTGAACATGTGCCCCCTCTATCTAAAATAAAAGTTAAAATTATTAAAAAATTGCTAAAATAATTGGAAAAAGTTATGTACCACTTATGTATGTTTATGTTAACATTTTTCAATAGTAATATGTTTAAAAGTAGCTATAGTTATAATTTAAAATGCACATGAGCTTAAAAACTTTTTTTTTCAAAATCCTAGAGCTGAAAGATTTCACTCATTTGATTTAAGGAAAGTGTAATATCTGTCACATAACCCAATTTGTAACACTGGTCCTCCTTGCCAAGCTCATCAGACAAATCAGAATTATTTTCCATCCCAAAAAGTCTGCTTTCATTTTTCGTTTTAAATAAATGTATTAACACACATCCCTGTGACAATCATCTCACCTCAGAATTTCAATTCTAAGATAGAAAGGGAGAGAGAGAAGCCACAGGAGCTTACCAGTTTATCGCATGGTTGACGTGAGGTGCAGTCCCTTCACTATTTCTTACTGAAATCTTTTTTGCTTTGCTCTTACTAGTTATTCCTTAAGGAGGCTTGCATGCTCCATTGTCTCTTTGTTTGGCATCTGGAAGTTTACCCAGCCTAGACTCATTCACTATAGTAAGACTTA
Source organism: Pongo abelii (assembly GCF_028885655.2). NCBI lineage: Eukaryota > Metazoa > Chordata > Mammalia > Primates > Hominidae > Pongo > Pongo abelii. The sequence continues at coordinate 61,936,684 of NC_071998.2, forward strand.
GGCAGGAGAAGATGTTTGCCTTCCTCTTGTAAAATAGGAAAGGGTAAGGTGACCATGCAATGCAGTTTTGTCCAAAGTAGTCTCGGTTCACATCTGATGCCTTGGCATAATTATTAACAGTGCCCTCATTCACTCTCAAAAGCACTGCAGTTGGATATAAATAATAGGGTAACCCTAGCCAGGCACGGTGGCTCATGCCTGTAATCCCAGCACTTTAGGAGGCCGAGATGGGAGGATCGCTTGAGTTCAAGAGTTTGAGACCAGCCTGGTCAATATAGTGAGACCACATCTCTATAAAAAAAAATATAATAATAGGCTGGGCGCAGTGGCTCACACCTGTAATCCCAGCACTTTGGGAGGCCGAGGCAGGCAGATCACCTGAGGTCAGGAGTTCAAGACCAGCCTGACCAATATGATGAAACCCTGCCTCTACTAAAAATACAAAAATTAGCTGGGCGTGGTGGCATGTGCCTGTAATCCCAGCTACTCGGAAGGCTGAGACAGGAGAATTGCTTGAACCCAGGAGGTGGAGGTTGCAATGAGCAGAGATCACGCCATTGCACTCCAACCTAGGCAACAAGAGTGAAACTCCGTCTCAAAAAATATATATATACACAAACATATACATATATATATACATTATATATGTTTATATATATTTTTACATATATACATGCTTGTGTGTGTGTGTGTATATATATGTATATAATAACAGGGTAACCCCAGGGAAAGGCAATCATAGAGGCGGGAACACATCAATTTTAGGAAAAAGCATGTATGAATTAAGAATGTGATGTCTTCATGTACCCCAGTGTTTGTATGAACACAAATGTGAAGACAGCTGTCTTGAAACATTATTTCACCTGACCAGAACTTTGCTCTGAAATTTTTCTATGCAGGGCCTAAAATTATAGACAAGGCACAAGTATAAACTAAACCAACGCCAAAGCCAATTATTTATTTAGAATCACTAAGAAGGCACCTGAAAAACTTACTTCTCATCCCCGAGATGAAATCATACCCAAAGTCTTTTGCCAAAATCCAAGGATGATGGGGTCTTTCAAGACCCTAATAACACTCATCCAGCAGTGCTAGCTGGTTACTAAATAGGCATTCCCTACACATTTGTTTTTCTACCATTTCTAGGCAGAGTCCACTGCTAAAACCCACATGGATCCACCTCCCTAAAGATCAAGGCTAATAACCAGCACATTATGCAGGATAAGACCCCTCCCCCTGTGTGGAGAGGACATTGAGCATCCCCAGCATTCCCAAGTACTGGTGCCAAAACAGAGGCCAGCGGAAAAGAAAGGCTGGGAAGTCTAAGCCAAAGCTGGCATCTCTTGGTCTGGAGTGTCTTCATTTTTGCCACAAAGCAAAATGGTCCCCGAGATGAGATAATGACAACAAAAAGCAACTTCAGACACAGATCAGTTTTACATTACCCTGTAAGTCAGCACAACTTGTACACACATTGCCACGGGCCACACGCTCAGGCTCAGCCCAGAACACCTGTCCTGCCCATGACCACAGAGTGACCAACAGATCAGGACACATATGCTCTCTCCCCAACCCCCCCACACACATACACTGTATAGAGAGGGGCTATAGTGTTGAGGAAAAACAAAACATTATTAAGCTGGAATCCCAGGAAACTAGAAATGCATTCTGGCCATCCCAGTTGCTGACTGTGTGTCTTTGGGAGATCAAACCTCACTGACTGCCAGTTTTCATCATCAGTAACATGAACACAGTCATGCCCACTTCATGGGGTACTGGGTGGCTTCCACAAAATGGTGTGTAGGCAAGTATTCTGCAGCCTGAGCGGGAGACAGAACTCCAAAGAGTTTTCTTAATCATGCATGTAACTTCCTTTTGGCTTCATGGAAAAAAAGCATGCCCTCCTGCCTTAAATGAGTGGACAGTCTCCAGTCAATGACCTCTGTGTTAGATGGAATATGGCTCTGGGTTTTGGAACAGCTCTAACTTAAATAAGATAAACTCAAGAACACTGTCCAATGGAGTAATTTACAAAAGCCACCCTGAGGACTTTCACTGCATGTGCAGATGTAATGACCCTGTGAGAAGTTCCTGGGATACCCCCAATCCACCAGCTTGGCTTTGGTTACAGGATTTGGTAGTGGTGAAGCTGTGTGGGAGATGCTCTGCTACAGCAATGTGTTATGGTCAAGAAATTTCACATCATAAGAAATATGATACCCCAGAGCAGGTTTTTAAAAATCCCCAGGCCCTACCTTAGAACTTTTGATCTGACGAACATGAAATAGGCACTAGTCATTTGTATTTTTTACAGATGCCTCCTGATATTTCTAACACAAGGCTAATTGCAGATATACTGCTCTAGGGAATGGCAATTTAAAATAGTCACCCAGAAACAGGGACTTCAGGTGGAACTGAAATCGGTTAATGTAAGATGGCAGCACAGAAAGGAGAAAGTCAAGCCACAAACTAGTTCCCACTGAAAGGTCTAAGGTCATCTAACCTAGTAAACCAGGGATGAGATAGTGAAATAGTAGGGATGGCTGCCCACTTAGAGATTCCTCTAACAGCAACTGCACATGTCACTCTGGCTTAGTATTGAAGGATTTTTAAAACTTCATATATATGCTGACTACACCCATATTTCAAGAACTTTATGGCTTGGGAGAGTAGGTCACACATATGCAGGACCCCAGCTATAGTTGTCCAGGTAATGCACTGCACAATTCTAGGGACTGACATACACTTTCATGATAAGAATGCTCCCCAAGAGTTATGTGATACAAAATCTGTACAAGTTTACACAAGAACCCTGCATGGAGTGGGAGAGTAGCAGGAAAAACATGCATTTCTAGAAAGACAAAAGTGGCACTCTGAATTTGTACTTACTAACTTTTATGAAGAATATTTAACACATCATTTTAAAATAGTCTTTCAAAGCTATGGAATATCAATAGAAGAAAGTAAAAGTTGGAAATGTCTCCAGCAATGTACCTGCTTTATTTGAATAATGAACCAAATAAAATTTAGAATCTGAGTTACTTAAAGACTGCCTTAGTTACACAAAGGTGTCTAGATAACTATCAAATAGGAGAGTTATAGATACAAGAATCTGTGGTCATATCTGGCATACAGTGGATTTATATTGATTTATTCATTCAGATGCTTATAGTCTCAATAAGTGATTTTTGAGCATATAATTTGTACTCCTGGCTTTCCTCCCCAATACATTTTGGCTCCTCATCCCAGGTATGAAACACACAGAGAATGCCTGTAGCCTTGACTCAAACCTGTAGGCCTCTTTCCTTTCCTCTTCTATTTTCAGCTTTATGAGCAGCCTTCCTGTCAGTCTGAGTTTCATGGGCAGGACCCTAAATAGGATGCTATGGAAAGAGACTTGAAGTGTAAGACAAATAAAGATAGCCTCCAAGTAAGAAATGTTAGCTACATTATAAACTACACATGCGCAGCCATGAGAAGCAGAAGTCTATGAAATTTTAGGAGGTTGATTCTTCACACCTATTTGCAAGACTTCATTATAATATTATAGCACCTTCTTCCATCTGTTCTTAGCTTCATAGTGTGAAAGCTTCCAAAACACAAGGCATAGTCCCTAACTATAATCAAAGCTGTATCTGAGCTCTAAGAAAAAGGCCATGGTAACTGATTTTGCATTAAAAAGTAGTAATAAGTGAAAATTGTCTGCTGATAATTCTTAGCAGACTCTCTGATTTTGTGCATGCATTTATACAATTATACTGATTATCAATGAAAAATGTATTTTACATGAAAATGCTATTATGCCTTGTAAATGTTGGTTTAAAATGGTGATTCTACTTGGGATTGAACAAATATTTCAAAACTTTGTATTTCAAAATGTCTTTAACTCAACATAGCTTATCAATTGAACTACTAAAGCTTGATTCCATGAGATTTCTTCAATATTTACATTAGGAAATTGATTGCATTTTGAAATCAGAAAAAAACAGTCTGTCATTAACACTTGGAACACAACTAGCATATAGAGAGCAGTGTAAAGACAGGCATATATGTAAGATGGAGGTTGGGGACAATGAAAGGAAGACCGGGAATGACCAAGAAATAGAAGACAGAATTCCTGACAAAAAAATACGTGAAATCTAGCTGTGGACTCAGAACACAAAGTCATGAAGCAAACACATTCATAATACAACCATACTACAGTGCTCATTATTCATGTTATATACAAGGGAGGTGTGGGTCACAGGCGTGAACGGTAACAACATGCAGCATCAGGTAGTGTTTGCATATGGTGACTGACATCATCTTAACCCCTAGTATAGAGATGAGGAAACCAAAGCTTAGAAAGTCAAGTATTGATATGTTAACTGTTGAGTTTGAATCTTAACCAAGTCTGCCTGACTTCATAGCCTGTGCCCAGTCCACTAGACAATACTACCTACCCAGAGGCAAGCAAATTTTAACCATGTATCAAAAGAATTAAGAAACATCATGAGCCAACAGGAGGCAGAAGAATGAACATAACATGGAAGGACTGACTTAAGTGTTACAGTAGCTGAATGTATGCATCTTTGGGGGTAAGAAGGCAGTAGCAGCTCAGTGACTGGACTTGTTGCTACAAACACCCAGAACACACCACGTGAGTAATGGTAACCACAGACCTGCCTATCACATACAATTCTGGGTTGAACCTCCCACAAAGTCTATCCATGGCCTTACTCAGCATAATACCCACGTCCTTGGCTATACACTTGGAATCACTTGGAAAGCTTTTAAAAACTATAAATGCCTGAGCAAAACATCTAAGAATTCTCAATAAATCCATCTGGGGTGGGTCCCAGGTACTGATAGGATTTTTAAAAATTGCTCAGATGATTCTAATATATACCTAGGGCTGAGACACACTGCACCCTAACATATTGTTTTTCAAACCATGGTTCAAAACACTGGTGGTATTCACAAGAACAGATGAAATAGCTTTCAACCTAAACAATGTTTTTCTAACTTTCAAAGAAAAACAATGGGTTAATGATCAAAATATTTACTAAGTCAATCTCCTAACAATTTTTTTCAGCCTTCCGTTGCTGTTATCACTTGATTATGAAATAATCTAGTGTGAGATAATGTGTGATTGCATTCCAAATATAATTTCATAATTTCAAATTTGTTTTATCATTACTATGCTGTGCCGCAAAGAACTCCCTAATGTTCAGGTTCTCAGCTATCTAAACAAGTTTGGAAATCATGGTTGCAGTGTCTCCAGGCAGCACCTGGTAGGGTGTACTTTTTCTGTGAAGAGGTGAAATTGTGGGAATGGAGAGAGGGATTGGTTTTATGTGAAACACAAATAAGAAGGACCCAAAGTTAGACTGGCATACTTTATTAGTCTCAAATGATCTCTAATAACATATCAAAAGTTCAGGATGGCAGTTGGTTGCTCATCCCTCAAAAGACATTTTTCTACAAGATGCTTCAATAGTTCAATTCAATCCATCAAATACCGTCAGCTCTTCCGTAAGGAATTCTCATAATGTGGCGAGTCAGAAAGACAATTGGATTGTGTTATTTTATGGCTCGATTGCTAAAATACTTGAAGATTTATGTGTAGAACCACCCTTAAAAGGATATATTTTGCCCTTGCTCTTACTATCTTAAAGTCAATCATAATTAATTCACTTCTGGTAAGCATAATGCCAAAGCAATTTATCTTAGATTCTGAAGGTACATCTAGCTGATTAGAAATTTTATTCTTAATGCTAAAAATAATTTATATGAGAAAAGCACACTAAAAGCAGAAATAGCCATAAAAAGCCAAGCAAAGAAATAGAGAACAATCACAGAGCTACACATTTCTTGCAAATCACTAGACCTTTTTTGCCTTGAGAAGGTCAGCCTTCTCCTTGTGGTTCTGTGTGATGCACATCCTTGATAAATACAGAAAGCATTGCTCCAATGACTGACAGACAGGGATCATCAGTCTTTCCTCTGAAGCTTGATAAGTGTCACATGCAATGCTTCGACTGTGTTCTACTCAATTAGTTTTCAAGACAGACATTTTATTTTTTCTTAATGTTCAGTGTTCTATATATAAGAAAGATCCCATCAGTAATGAAAGAGATGATAACAATTAAGTGGTTATATTCCAGTTCCTGCTTTCCAGAGGCTTATAAGGTATTTTTAACCATATACCTTGTACAGTAATTTTTAAAGAAAAGTAAACTTGTGATATCTCCTGTCACTCCTCTACTATGTTTTTCAAATATTTAACATTTTTTTCTTTCTTACTCCAACTTCAGCTGAAATTAGACTTGCAATTTTAATACAACAACATTAGGTGGCAAGGCTGTCTCAGTCATACAATTCAAATTACATGGTAAGTGCCCTACCACAAATGCAAATGACTCTAGTCTGATCTACCTCAGAAAAGTGTAGATTTTTCTACTTGTTAAAATGTGAAATTTGAGAAACTAAAAAGTATTTATTAAATGAGCATCATTTTTAAAGTTTATGTTAGAAAGCAAACTTCTTTAACTTTAACTTTAAAGAAGTTAAATATAGGCCGGGCGCGGTGGCTCACGCCTGTAATCCCAGCACTTTGGGAGGCCAAGGGAGGCAGATCACGAGGTCAGGAGTTCAAGACCAGTCTGATCAACACGGTGAAACCCCTTCTCTACTAAAAAAATACAAAAGTTAGCAGAGTGTGGTGGCATGCACCTGTAATCTCAGCTACTCGGGAGGCAGGAGAGTCACTTGAACCCGGGAGGCAGAGGTTGCAGTGAGCCAAGATCACCCCACTGAACTCCAGCCTGGCCGACAGAGTGAGACTCCGTCTGAAAAAAAAAGAAAAAAAAAAAGGGAAGAAGAAGTTAAATATGTTTCCCATTAATACATAAGGTTTCCTTTCATAACTCTATCCAAACTTTCCTTAATTTTAAGGGGAAATGCTTTCCCAGAAGTCTGCCCTAAACTTTTAGTATGATTTAACATCAAATTGGCCTCAAGCCCTTTCCTATTTTCAGCCAGTTTTCTCTTCAATTAGCAATTAAAAGTTTAAACACCTCACCTAGCTTATTCACTTTAAATGTGAGATCTCACTTATCTTTTTTCTGTTTGTCAACTCTGTTTTTCTAACTACAGAAGAAATGTCCATGAAGGAAATAATTAAATACAACCAACCAGCCAGCTCCATCAATACCACCAGCCTTCCTCAATAGAAAGATACCCAGTATTGTTAGCAGCCATACCCGCTCTGTAGCCCATGCATTTTTCAGTATATATGCTGCCAAAGCAAGCACTATCCCACATTTTCTTAAATCTCAAACTATTATTTGAAGTACCTCTATGACATCCTTTCCCATGTACAAGAGCTTCACCTCAACACCACTCAACATCATTTCCAAGGCTATTTGCTTAAAGAATCTCTAGAACTTAAACAGAGTATAGTGAACAGCATCATTGGAGGCATTTGATCAAAGCCCCAATGGGTTTCACTAAATCTATAGGATTTACATACAAAAACAGTTAGAAAACCAAGATATCCAAAAACCACACACTAAAGCCAAATTCAACCAAGTGAGAAAATCATCTGAAACACACCTGAGTCGCAAATCAGTTATCATAAGGATTAACAACAATGACACTATGTTAACATTTCTTGAGCACATATTATCTAGAACCAGCTCAAGAGTCCTTAGTTCTGACTAATCTTCTAGAACCTCATTACACAAAGTTGAGAACTCTGTCTTCCTTTTCTTTTAACATGATTTGCATGTCTAAAATGGCATTTTTCATACAGCATTGTAATTGTAGGGTTATTTGTAGTTAGCTGTGAGCTACTGGATTTAGGATCCCCAAGATCACCAAAATTTGCTTTTATCTGTCCTCCTGGAACCAATTAAACACTGTTACCTTCACAGACAACTCACTTCTTCATATGCATATGCTTTAAATCATATATTTGATTGTATTGATAAATGTATGTATTTTTTAAATGTCCCAACCCTGCAGATTTTGTAGTTTATGCTTCTCCTTCTTGTGATTACTTACCTCATTTTATTATCTTCAGTATCATATTAAGATGAGGGATGTTATACTTACTTTTTGGATGAATATATAAACTATCCTTTTAATTTGTGAAGATTCTCTCTGGCCAACAGTTAAATGACCAAAACTTCAGTTGAAAATCATTAACACAACACAAGATCAGTCAAGATCTCCCCCACATTGTGGAAACCATTTAGACCTCCTAACTCAACTTTAAAAGCACAATGTGGCCAGGCACAGTAGTTCACGCCTATAATCCCAACACTTTGGGAGGCTGAGGTGGGAGGTTTGCCTGAGCACAAGAATTTGAGGCCAGCCTGGGCAACAAAGTGAAACCCCATCTGTACATAAAAAAAAAAAAAACTTAAAAATTAGCTCAGCATGGTGGTTTACACCTGTGGTCCGTCCCAGATATTCAGGATGGCTTGAGCATGGGAGGTCAAAGCTGCAGTCAGCCATGCTCATGCCTCTGCATTACAGACTATGACTGAGCAAGACCCTGTTTCAAAAATAAATAAATAAAAGCACAATGTTTTAAATTGCCATTGCTAATCATGATAATAATGACAGTGACTGACAATACTTGAAGAACTGACCTCTTTTTTCTGAAACTGAGGAAATATCCTGAAGATTGTTTTCCTCCATAACCATCATGCCTATATAATAATCATTATAGGAGTATTAAACAAGTTGTACTACACGTCAGCTCTGCATGAGCCTGTGGTAGCATTAAGCAAACTAGATTTCTAGACAATCCACATTGAGCCATGCAGGTTAATTTCTTCCACATGAAAACTTTTGTCAAAATTATTTGTGTGTAAGAGAGTAAAGAATGGGAGTAAGGTATGTTTCACTTCCTTTCACAGCATCTGAAACAGGAAGTGATGACTCCTGAAACACCTAAAACCTAAAGGACTCTTAAAGTTTACCTAATACTTAAATGACCATTGAAGTTTACCTGGCGGGGCACAGTGGCTCATGCCCATAATCTCAGCACTTTGGGAGGCTGAGTCAAGTGGATCACATGAGCTCAGGAGTTTGAGACCAGCCTGGGCAACATGCTGAAATCCCGTCCCTACAAAAAATATAAAAATTAGCCGGGCACGGTGGCACATGCCTGTAGTCCCAGCTACTTGGGTGGGAGGTGGAAGGATCACTTGAGCCCAGCAGGTGGAGGTGGCAGTGAGCCCAGATCATGCCACTGCACTTCAGCCTAGGTGATAAAGAGTGTGATTCTGTCTAAAAACAAACAAACAAAAAAAAGTTTACCTGTTAATGTCTATTGTAAAGGCGGATCCCAGGGTCCCACTTCTAGCAATTACGATTTTGCTCCTACTTTGATAGACAATGAAAAAGACTGCAAAATGAAATTTGAGCAGGAGGACGCCTACATAAATCACAAATTAAAATCAGTCCAAATGGCCAGTTTACCAAAAAAAAAAAAAAAAAAAAAAAAAGGTGAAAGTGTGTTCCAATCTCATATTCAATTTTAAAGTTTTATTTGGCCTAAATTCTGTAAGAGGACAGTCATGACTGACAAACAGTGAAAAATGTAAGGTTGGCATAGAGAAATCAGGAGCCATAGTTTGGTAGATTATGATATACTTATCCAAAATTTTTGCTTTAAATTAACAATTTCAAAGGCTTTTTCTCTTCAAACCCCACCAGATCAAATGGCACCCAGAAAATAGTTTGCCTGTGGCCTGTTAGCTTCTCTACAACAATAATAATCCCCACATTTGCCAAATTTTCAATTTAGAACTGGCAAGGTCTTCGAATGTTTACAGAGAAAGGTTTTGCTAGTGAATCATAGCACACATCTACTGTAACCAAAGAGGCTGACAGAAATGGAATTAATCAACAAAGAATACAGAGAATGATAAAATAAATAGCCATCTCCTTAAAATTTCCAACTCAAATCTGTACATAATCTGGGGTTTTACACAATTCAAATCCTTTCAACTCTGCAAGTTGGGAAGTTTTCTCTAGGACTTTGGAGACTTACTTAAAAGAAAAAGATATCTTTGGCTTGTGTTTCATTTTCCTGTACTAAAACCAAACTACACTGTTATTTTAGCAACTGTATTCAGATTGAAACAATTTAAAACAGTTCCTATTCTATTAGCTTCCTGAATCATCATCACTTGCAAATATCTGTTCTTTGGATAGCTACACATCTGCAAATTTTCCTTTCAAAGGGATGCTTCTGGACTTCAAGGTAAAGAAACAGCACACCTGGACTCGTGTGTGTAAGGAGTGAATATAGCAATCAAAACAATTGTGTGATAGCGCCCAACCTGCAAAGATCCCTAGCTTTTCTACACTTACTCCAGGCCACCACACTTACTCCAGGCTTCCACACTTACTCCAGGCCACTGTCAACAAATTGTTCTCACACTGAGAATAGCTTAAAACAATTAAACCAGCTACTCACACCAGGCTTAAATAGTTATGGTATTTAGCCAAAGATACTCATCCTATTTGTTATGTTTGTATGATTTTAACTTCATATAAAAGTCTTAATTAAGAACAAAGCCTCTATGGTAGTAGCCATGCCCTAAAAATTTGAAATAGGCTTATATTATTTATTTTGTTTTAGAGATTATGGAATTTTTAGTAGGAAGGATTTCATGGCAAGCTGCAGAGCACCTGTTGTAAATTGCCTGTGGTTTATTAGCGTGCACCTTTTAAACATATTATTTAGTAACTCCCATAAATTCTCATCTTGTATGTGAGTGCGAATTTGTCCCATGAGCTGATCCAAGGCAAGGACCACATCTCCTAGTCCACACTCAACACAATTAATGTTGTACATTCTGGATGACAGGTTTAACGTGAAATCAATGTCCCAAACAAGGTTTTGTTCCTCAAACACCTACTGCCCCTGATCATTATAAATTCCTTTGTTTTCTTCTAAATTTTAAGGAGAGTTTAAGGATTTTTAAAACAAAAATTTCTAAGGGACTATTTTAATCTAAAGAGAAGCTTCAAATTAATACAAAATCAAAGAGCAGTTAGCTGGGCGTGGTGGTGCATGCCTGTAGTCCTAGCTACTCGGGAGGCTGAGGCAGGAGAATCACTTGAGCCTAGGAGGTGGTGGTCACAGTGAGCCAAGATCATGACACTGCACTCCAGCCTGGGAGACAGAGTGAGACTTCATCTCAAAAAAAAAAAAAAGCGGTAAAACCCTAGGTTTTCAAGATATGTTTCACATAATTAAATATAGAAGAAATAGCCTTTATATTCACCAACAGCAAGACCAAAATTGCATGTTTCACGTAATTAAATATAGAAGAAATAGCCTTTATATTCACCAACAGCAAAACCAAAATTGCATAGATAGGGTGTAGAATCTTAGTAAGCAAAGTTAATTCCTTAATTGTAAGTCTTAAGAACTAGTTACTGAACCAAGAGTACCAAGATGAACTTAGTCAATTTGCAAGCCCAATGTGTGTGCATCTTTACTGATCTAAGTTTTGAAAGTTATTTACTTTCAAAAATATCCTCCCCCTCAAATTTATTTTTATTTACAGACTCTAAAAGCCATTTCAAATACTACGTATTTCTACTTTATAGGCTCTCAAGCAAGTAATCTAATAACTTTCAGAAATTACCATATGATTAAATTCCCGGATTCAATATTTTTAAATTTCCCAACAACTTGTGTATTTATTTTAACAGTTAATGTTTGTTTTATTAATTTCTATATAATTGCTCTATTACATATACCTTTCACAGTTATCGTTTAAACAAAGCTTTTGTATTCTTTGACCTTTTAAAACGTGCACATACACACATACAAAAGCATGCAGAAATGTTTATGCACAGTGAGAAAATATTGGGTGTGTGATAAAATACTTCCTAGAGTCATAGTTATTCATAATATGACTTTTTATGCATCTTTTCCTGATCCTTTTTTTAAAAATATAATAGATGAGGTCACAAATGACAAGTAGAGAACAGAGCTACAGAGAAAAGCCTTTAAAACTGAAATCTATTTCAAACAACTAGGAAAGGCATAATGATGTAGAGAATGCCTTCAGCCCATCTTCCAATGACTTAAAATCTGCTGATGCCTCAAAGAAATATTTAGAACAATATTGTGCTTGGAGGGGGTTTTATTTTATTTTTCATTTTGTACTGCATTCATCTGGAACAAATCTCCCTGGGTGTGTTACATCTTAAAAACACAATTAAAAACATTAATCGGATCTGGCCCACCAGATCACATAACCTTGATTGCCCGGCACACTATGACATTCTCTCACCAGAGCAAGAGGGAAATGATTGAGATTAAGAGTTGTTTCAGGTGTGGCTTCTGGTGCCACTACTCCAGGAAGGGAGAAAATCTGGTTGACCAAGCAATCCTTCTCTCCTCCCCACCGTACCTAGCCAACTTGTGCGTGACAAGCCAAAATACAGCGGTCACCAAGACGAGACTTCAAAAGGAACATAGAACTGTTGGCATCTCTTATCAGACACCCTCACAAATTTGGAAAAAAGTAATAGAGAGGCAGGAAAGATTTCTACTACATAGTTAGTGCACGAATAAATATAAAACTTATTTTTGTTATTTTTCTTTTCTTACTTAAGGATAACCTTTATGTTTCTGATTATGAAAATATGTGCAGATTATTTTTTAAATAAAAAAGTAAAATCAAAATTACTCATAATCCCACAATTATACTATCCAGAGAATAGCCAGATTATCTTCCCTCCAGTATTCTTAAAATGTGTGTTATTTAGTGGAATTGTACTCAATCTCAATCAAAAGGGTTTAGCCAGGTGTTTGCCAACAGACAAGGAGGTATTAGGAATTTCTCTTGGCCTCACTGTTGGTCCAGTTGGGTGCTGGACACATCCCCTTCTCAGATCTGCTGCTGGGAGGTAAACTGATTTGCACAGCCCTGGCACCAATTTCTAGGTCTAGCAGTATTTGCCCCCATGGTTCTGCTGGCCTTGGTGAGTATTACTTGCACCTACGTGGTCTGAGTTTCCCGTGCCCTAAAAGACAAGGCCACCACTAGCACATACAGGAGCTTTGTGTGAGGCATGCGCGTGCGCACACACACACACACAGGCGCACACAAATTTCAAAAAGGAGCTTATTTTTGGAAGAGCCGCATCTGCCCTGTTTGTCTGAGGCAGAGAACAAACCGGACAGCCCTAACTCAGGTAGCCCTGGCTGAAGAAACGGAATATATTAAATCCCTTAATCCCATATGCACTGCTCTTAAGTTCTTCTATCTCTATGCCTGACTGCAGAGCCTACAAAGGGGTGTGGGGCACTATCACCTTTGTTTATCTTCCATCCTCTTTCCCTGCAATTGTCTTCCATTTCTGATGGTTTTAGAGAGAGAAATACTAATATTTAGGGGAAGCACGTAGAGAAAGTACTTTGGCTTCCTCAAAAGCGGCACCAGGTTAAGGGGTGAAGATTCAGTTCCTTTTTATGTATAGACTGTGAAGTTGTAAATTAGGAGTTAATAACAAGAAAGGTACAAAGTGGATTTTTTTTTTTCTACTTTCTGATCACATTGAAACTTAAATCACTGCTATGTTCTAGTCCAGGGAAGTTTCTCCCAGATACTAGCAATTGTTCAACTATCAGTGTTGGTCTTTGAAAATATTATAAATTCATTTTTTAAAACACATTCCTAAGAGTTTAGTGGAAAGTGGGGAACTGTGGAGTTAAGGACTGCTAGCCAGATGCTATTTTAAGCTAGTAGCTGATAATTAGTTTTTAAAAATCCATTGCCCCCTACTAATTTTAGAATCCATCTGAAACCATAGTCCTCAGTTGACATTACTACTGTTATATTAGAGGTAGTAATAGTGGTATCAAAAGTACTTTGAGAATTTTAATAAAGCCAAATATCCTATTTGCTTGCAAATATACTAGTGTAATGGTACTCTTCAGGGAGAAAAATGTTCTAAATGATTTTGAAAGGAGAATCTTTACAAGGTGTTCCCTTGATGTATTAATGGCCTATCAAGTCTTTTTAAATGAATCTTGTAGAACTCAGTCAACATTAGCCATAATAAAAGATGTTTGCAATGCTTATTGTTCAAATTAAAATGAAGGAGTAGAAATCACTTTAAGAGCCTCTCTTATCTATTTCCATAATGAAGTATTCCATTTTGGGGAATTGAAAATATCCAGATTTGGAGAATATAAAAGAGCCAATGTTTTGAATATCTAAAACACATCGTACCAAGAAATTGGGTTGTATCCTCTTAATAGAAAATGAACTTTTAAATATCAACAAAGGAATTTTTTAAGTTATGGTTTATCTGAACACAAAAAGGGGAAAATAGACACCACTTGAGAATGGAGGAGGGCGAGAGTCAAAAAACTACCTATTGGGTACTATGCTTGCTACCTGGGTGATGAAATCATTTGTACATCAAACCCCAGTGACACACAATTTACCCATGTAACAAACCTGCACATATACCCCCAAACCTAAAAGTTGAAAAAGAAAAACTAAATGAATAAAATAAAATGAAATTATGGTTTATCCACTTTGTAGAATATTATATAGTTACTAAAAGTAGCCCAGAATGCTTTAAAATAGTTAATATTTTATTAGGAAAAAAAGCAGAAGAGAGTTTCTATACAGTATGATTCCAATTTAAAAAAATACATGTATTTTATACTAGCAAATATACCATGATATTTAATAGTTGTTTGTGCTTGTTGAGACTGGGTGGTTTTTATAAACGTTTCTGTATTTTTCTGTATCTTCTCATTTCTCTACAATAAACACATTTCATGTTTAAGATTTTTTTTCAAAAGTCACATGTTTTGCTTTGAATTTAAAAGCAACTACCCGATAAAGTTTTCAACTCTCATGCCCATGTTCCCTGTGAAAAATAAACCTCAGTCAAATGTCCAGCGAAATTATTTTTAAATATTAGAGGCTTTATTTTAGAAATTGAATGGCTTTATTCTAAAATATATGAGTTAGAAAATAAAAACTTTAATTATGCCAAATTAATAGAAATGGAGGAATTTAATACAGAAGGCAGAAGATGGACAATCATACTCCTTTCCAACAGTCAAAACATATTCCAATCACCAAATGAAAGTGTTTATAAATCAGTCTTCATATTTGAGGGTTAACAAAAATAGCTTTTTTGGTGAATGACTATAAACTGTTTCTAAAGTTTTATTTCCAGAGATTCTACACACATCATTTAAAAATTAGATAGATACAAGTAATCAGTTGCCTTCCACTTGAGAACCAACCAATGCCACATCTCAGTAATTTGACAAGACAGGGTACCCAACCAGCACCTCATTTGGAATTCTTCTGGTAAGCTGCCTGGTATGAAGCTGAAATAAAAACCTACCTTTGGGGAATCCTGTCCTCAAACCTACCTTTTATGGAGCTAACATCCCAGAGGCTAAGAAAATGAAAATCAGGTCAACAGAAGAAGAAAATATGACAAGGAGGTTAAGATTTATTGGAGAAAGAGATCAATGTCCATGGTCAGCTGCAATTTAGAATTATTATGATGACAGTCATGAGTGTTTGATGTTTAACCTTTATACATTTTTAATTCAAGAGCCTCTTCCACACTCAGTTTCTCTTTCCTCCTATTAAGCCCCTTAAATGCTGTCAAAATAAGATTCAAACTTGACTAAATAACTAAGTATTAAACAGTTCTCAAAGTTGTTGATTAAAACAATCCCAGATGAAAAATAATTTTTTAGATACATTATTGTAGCCAGGAAAAAAAAAAGTAGTTAGCTGAAAGCAACTAATTGAGTCTGGAGAACAAATAGGGGAAAAAAATCTCAGAATAACCAAAATAGATTTTATCACAAATACAAAAATTATAAACAACAATACAACAAAAATATATTAGTGAGCACATTTGCTTCAGTTCTACTTACATAGCATTTTAAACTTTTCTGCTACTAAGTAGAGGAGTGAGATGGATCGAAGTCATTTAAAATATGTTCAAAGTAAAGAAGATGACTATAAAGTACGCACCATTTACAAACCAGCATACTAACCAATCCTGACCAAAATAAAACTGAAATTGTGACTTTAAATATATGTTTAAGATTTTTTTGTTCAGAAAATTTTAATACTAAAATACTATTTTTTATTGTAACCCACAATGAAAATTAATTTTACCAGTAAAATGCTAAGAAAATTAACAACTGCTAAGGCACCAATAGAAAATAATAAATACACATTTTGTTTGCCCCAATTATTTGAAGTGTAAGCTATTTAAAATATTGCAATGTACACTGAAAATAATATGCCAGTTATTTTACCTACATAATGCCTTGATATTTTTAAGGGACAACTTCAAACTTGGGAGCTAAGGTTAAATTTCATTTTACTCAAAGTACTGAAATTATTGAATGCTTCAGAATATATTTCTTTCTCTCTAATAGACAATTCATAGGCAATAGTCATAGTACCTTATTTCTGTATTAAAGAAATGTTTTTCTACTTTGCACTTGAGTTCAATCACCCAAAACACAACCTCTGGGTTCACTACACTATCACATTCTCCACAGAAATCTGCAATGAACACACAATGAGCTTTACAAAGAACTTTCCACAGCTCAGACGAGTTTAATACACCTAATCCTCTTCTGTAACTTCCTTCTAAAGTTTGCTAACAAATCTCCACCAAGGATCAAACCAGCAAGAACACTTTGGTGTCTTGAATTTAAAAGGCTCCTTTGATCTCCTACACAACTTAGCAGCTGCATTTCTGTACACTTAAAAGAAACACGAAACTCACCAGATTTGTTTGTTTGTTTTTCATTTGGGCAACCTTCAAACAGATGAACTATAATGACTCCAGCTGTCTCCTCACTTCATTCTGCCAAAACCAGGAGGTGCGACAGGTGCGGGGAAAGCTGCAGCCAGCCACGTCGCTGTGCAGGATTGAGGGGGAGGGGTCTCACTCCAAGGGCAGTGGGAGAGCCTGGGCAGGGAAGCCTGCCACAGGTTGCAGTGGTTGGCTTTGGCAGCCCCGTCTTCTAGCTTTGCTTCCAGTCGGTGGTGAGTTTGCAAATGACAGCTAACCCCTGTGGTCCAAGGACTGACTCTTAGAGTAAGCACCAAGTGCCTGTGTCAACTGTGGAGCTAAATCAATGCAAGGGGGGGAAATTAAATTAATAAAGAATCCTCCATCCGGTCACACCAACTGCCACCGAAAGCAAAGGAAATCACTTCTTGGTTTCCTCAGGATTTCATTGATTTTCCTAACTGGATAATAATTACCCCAACCCTTACCTTATACTGTCTGTGTAGTGCATTGATTATTAATACTTGCAGAAAATGTTTCCTGACCCAGGTCCTATTTATAGCCAAAGTCTCCTTTGTTGACAGCGCCTTGCGGGATCGGGAGGGAATATACCATTTACCCTGCACTGCATGGAGCTTTGCCTCACCAAGGCTCATTACTTGCACTAAATATGAAATATGATGGTTCATAATAATGACAAAACACAATAAAACAGCTGGTGGCTTCATCATTGTTCACTTCACTTGTTTATGCATAAGTAAGTGCACACCATTAAGGTGAATCAGCTGAACCCCCAGCATCCTGATGGTGATGAGAAGGTGCTGCCTTCTGACATAAAAATCTCACCTTGGGAGTGTGCTCAGTTCTCTCCAGAGATGCCAAGAGTTTGCTCCGTTTCCCTCCATTATGTAATGCTCCAGAAACGGGAAGGAATCCCATCTAACTCGTCTTTCACATTTCTAAGAAAGTAAAATTCCTATCTTTTTTTTTTTTTTTTTTTTTTTAAACAGAGTTTCACTCTATCTTGCCCAGGCTGGAGTGCAATGATGCAATCTTGGCTCACTGCAGCCTCTGCCTCCCGGGTTCAAGCAAAGTGATTGTCCTGCCTCAGCCTTCTGAGTAGCTGGGATTACAGGCACCCACCACCATGCCAGGCTAATTTTTGTATTTTTATTAGAGACAGGGTTTCACCATGTTGGCCAGGTTTGTCTTGAACTCCTGACCTCAGGTGATCTGCCCTCCTCGGCCTCCCAAACTGCTGGTATTACAGGCATGAGCCACCGTGCCTGGCCAGATCACCACACAATTTTTCTTAAGCACCTTCTGAACTGATCCTTAGACCTCTTCCTGCCTTCTTAAATCAAAATCCAAGAATGCTGATTTTAATGAACTATTTTTAAACTTGGAGTGTTTGGAGAACGATGACAAAAAATCAAGAGTAGACCAGATTAAAGCATATGGCAATAATATGCAGTATATTTGGTACGGCTAACAATCCTATAGCAATTCATTTCAACATTAGTCAAATGATTGTAGTAGCAAGACCATAAAGAGATCTTTAAAAGGCCTACATTTCAAATACTAGGTCACTGAAGCTCCCAAAGGCTGAGGGACTTGCTTGATGCCCCATAGCAAGTCACTGGGACAAAAGGAGTGAACCTATGTCTCCTATGTTCCAGAACTGTATTCTTCCTATGACCTCATGCTTTGTGCTTACTAAATATTATGCTTCTTTCATAATAAACTTAGTGGCTTAAAAGATAAGTGGCTTATCTCACAGTTTCCATGGGTCAAGAGTCCAGGCATGGCCTACCTGGATCCTCTGCTCAGTCTCACAAGGCTGCAATCAAGGTGTTGGTCAGACAGCATTCCTTTTTGGAGCTCAAGGTCTTCTCCAAACCCCTTGTGGCTGTTGGCAGAATTTAGATCCTTGAGATTGTATGACTGATGTCATTTTTCTTGCTGGCTGTCAGCAGGTAACATTCTCAGTTCCTAGAGGCCACCCATATATCCTTGCTGTGTGACCGTCTCACTACATGGCAGCTTATTTCCTATAGAACAGAGAATCTCTCTCTCTCTCCAGTCTGCTAAAAAAAAGCCATATATCATAATTGAGTCATGGGTGTGACTATCTCTTACCTTTACCATATTCCCATGACTAGAAGCAAGTCAGAATTTCTGCTTGGATTCAAGGGGATGGGATTATACAAGTCCATCACTCCTTGGAGGTCATCTTAGAATTGTCTACCACAAATATTATTTAAGAAAACAAAAAAGCACAGACATATATGTGCAATAGTCCTACCACTTCTTAAAAGCCAAAGCTAAAAGACTAGTTGTGTCGATTATTTCTGTTCAACGGTTGCACCTTATATTTTGGTTCTTTTTCTGTTTTTGTTTGTTTTCATTGTAGTAGCCTTCTTATTCATGTAGGGCCTTTCTATTCATTCTGGGTTGTTGTTGTTGTTGTTGTTGTTGTTGTTGTTGTTAGCACTCAGGTCAAGAAAACCTTGGCCATGGTCTAGTTTAAGGATCAGGCTATTTTGCTTGAAACAGAAGGGACAAGTCTTTTTTTGATGCCATGCTGAGGAACCCAAATGCTTTTACAAATGGGTTTTACAAATGCCACGCAGAGAGGAGAGGGCATCAGAGATGGAAAAAAAATGGCAAATAAAGAAAAATTTCACTGTGTGACCTGAGCAGCTTTATGCCCATCCATGCTCATCCATGGATGAGTGTTGGGTTTTGGAAGAAGATAGGAAAACACCTGTTTAGCAGCGTTTGTGATAAAAACCTGAAATTTGAGATCTGGGTTTAGCTTTATGAACTTTGGCAGTCAATGAAGCCTTCTGATTCTCTCTTTCATATATGTAAATAAGGGATTAATAACTTCTCAGGCTGTTGGTGAGAAGTAGAGGAAGAAGTTAATGGCATCTTAGCTAGCTATCACTCAGCATAAAGAAAGTATATTTCACTTTGGGACAAAGTCAGAGTCTGGCTTAGGTAATGTTGGCCGTAGCCACCAGGGTTGGTACATTATTTGATTGAATCAACATCTTTGTGGAGCATGGAAATTATACATACGTAAGGTAGTATCACTTAAATTCATTTGTTGTATTATAAATTACAAAATTAACACAAGTTTAGTGTAACAAATAAAACAATGCATAACGAAAACAAAGATCTCATCCTGTGCTTGCTATACATTCCCACTGCCTAAAGTATGCGACGTTAAGTCTAGCATATACTTTTCCATATCCTTGCACATATGTGTGTGCATCAATATATACACATATATGTAGAAATGTATAGACACACATATCGGTGATTCTTTTCTTAATAAAGTTAAAATTACACCGCACAAACCACTCTATAAACTGAAACTTGACAAAACATCATAGGCCATTCACATAGGTTCGTACATATAGAGCTAGATTTATCTTTTCCCCCTAATTTGTGTGAGTGTGTGTATTTGGGGATTGTACATTTGTTTTTTAGTCCAGATATTTTTTTACTTGCTTTCCATCCATCAACTTTCCTTTGCCCTCATCCTCATCACCACCACCCCCGCCCCCTTGCCCAGGTAACCCATGTTAAAACCTAGTATGTATCTCTCTAGTCACATACACACACCTACACACAGGCACTTCCATGGGAGAGTTGCTATCATTTTATAAAAACTGGATCCTATTATACACATTTCTCCAAATCTTTGCACAGTTAATAGTATTTCATGGAAATCTCTCCCAGCTAAGACTAATAGAGCCCTAATTCATTCCTTTTAATAGATGTATAACTTTCCACGCTATGAATGTGTCATAATTTATTTAACTATTACAATGTGGTAATAACCATCCTTGTATATATTTCCATTTGTAGTTAACTCTTTATTTCTATGGAACACATTTCTATAAGTGAACTTGCTAGGCCAACAAACATGTGTGTTTACTTCTAATTTTAATACATATTGCCACCTCTCTTTCTAAACATTGTAACAAACTCTGTCATGGGGACATGAATGTACTCTTTTAGGTGTTTGTCCCATAAGACAGGCCTTTACATTGTGTATCTCTTTAATTTTGCCAGTCTAATGCCAGTAAATTGACATATCGTGTCAGCTTTTCATGTGTTTATTGAACATATACATTTTTTATATTTCTAGTGACTTGTCCTTTTCAAGTTTTCATTGCCCTATGTATGGGTATGTTTATAAATCCTTTGTCATTTGTATTACCAACACTTTTTCCAAACCCATCACCTGCTTTTTACTTTGTTCATATTACATATTATAATTGTTTTTAACTTTTAATAAATACATCTCTATTTTTCTTCTATATGTTCTGAGTTTCTAGTCCTGATTATGAAGCTCTCTTCTACCTCTATGTATTTTCTGGGTTTTACTGCAATTTTTTATTTGTATATTTATTTGCATTTCCATCTTTAATCATGATGCAGAAACATATATATAGCTTTAAGTTCTAAGCTCATTCTAGCTTCGTATTTATAAACTCATTCCAATTACTAGAGTGAATTCCTAAAGCCATTCAAATATTCAGTGTTAGACCGATTCCTTTTTTTTCCTAACTACTAGCCTTATAGTAATATTACAACTCTGATTAAATCTGATATTTTATGCTCATTTTAAAGGTTATCAGCATATTCATTCCTAAAACTCTTTCATTAAACTTAGGTAAAATAAGTAAAAAGTAATTCAAAATATTTTATTGTTTCATTTTATTATGGCATAATTATAATAACTGCTCCCATTTATTCAATGCATAGCAAGATAATTTATTGAGATGTTAAGGTATGTTTTGATTTTGCTGCAGCAGGCCTTTGCTTAAACACAAGAGGCATTCCGCAGAAAGTAGAAAGTTGCCAACATCAATCTTCCTTACTGGTTTTTGTTTCCAGAGTGTGATCTCCTACAGGAGATTATGTTGGGTTGGCCCAGAGGAGAAGGGAGGGAGTGTTTTTGGGTGGGGCGACAGAGACATGAGAGATATCTGTACAGCTGCAGGTCTAGGGAAGGTTGGAACTGCTCCCTCCTCCCTGCCTGTCACATAGGAAAGCTGGGCTAGAAATTCTGAGGTTCCCAGCATTGGCCAATGAAGTCCCAAAGCCCTGCCTAGCCTAGAGGCAGCACAGGGTCATGTGGAATGACAACAGAGAGAGAAACACACATGAACTGTTAAATATTTTAGCAATTAAAGACCTCCATATTCTTTACTCAACTCTAGACAAAGGGAAGGAAATCCATGACTGAGGTTGGAGCTTAAACAATCTAACAGAAGGCAGGCTCCAAAGAGATTAATACTGCTTAGAAAACTATAGTGTGGCCTACATATATGCTTCTATTTCTTGAAGTAAAAGTCATGCCAATTACAAATAATGTGTACCAGGCATTATGCTAAGTTCCTTATATAGATGAAGTTTTATTTAACACTGATTATAGCCTTATGAGTATGGTACTGTTATTATGTCCTTTTGTCTGCATGTTACAGATAAAGAGAGTTAAATTAGCTCATCCAATATCACATCACTGGCGAGCAGCTGAACCATGATCACTTTTAATCATTATTCTATACTGCTTCAAGATGACATAAACAAAAGCCCTTTGTCTACTATGACACTTTATAGAACATAAATGCCATGTAAGTTATTGCTGCAAATGGAGTAGGATAATATTTGGGGCTACTAAATTTTCTTCCTTGCCTGCCGTCACCCACCTGTCTTTTTTGAACTTGTTATCCTTTCCACCAGTAAAGCGGAGCCACGAAAAGGAGGCTCAGTTCCCTGGATAAGGAGAGGGCAGATACCTCCTTTAACAAAGAAGTCATTACTTGGCTTTGAGTTTCAAATAAAATGTTTTTATACCCAGAGGAAAAATAATTCTCCAAAAGCCAAAACAGTTTTGACTATTCAGAGCTAGGCACTAAGGTGAAAAAGAGTTATATTTTAAATGGAAAAAAAAATTTCAGAAAAACTTAGAAGACTGAGCTCAGAGGGTTTATAAAATTAAGTCATAAAGTATAGAAGAAAGAGAAGGGTTTAGAAGATGCAAGACCAGGGTTAACATGCTACGTAGGTCACTAAGACAGTTTCCAATAACCCATTTCACTGGGTCTTGGCTGTGGGGAGTATAAAATAATAGGACCCCCAAGGAGGCTTAGTGGAATAACAGAGAAAGTCTGTTGGGCCTGGCTTTCCAGGGAATATCTTGGAAAGAGTGTAAGCTGCCTCAAGGGAGCCTGGCCTTCAGCCTGGCAATGTAAAAACATGGTGCTTACATGATAAAAATAGCACATGTGCATGGACCCATGGGAGCCTGAGAGACATGCACACTCAGAGATGGTGCAGAGAAGGCAGCTGAGGTTTCTTGGTTTCTTGGGCTTTCTTTCTTTTTTTTCCCTTTTCCGTTTTTTTTTTTTTTTTTTTTTTTTTTTTTTTTTTTACAGAGTTTTGCTCTTGCTGCCCAGGCTGAAGTGCAATGGTGCAATCTCAGCTCACCACAACCTCCACCTCTCAGGTTTAAGCGATTCTCCTGCCTCAGCCTCCCGAATAGCTGGGATTACAGGCAGACACCACCACGCCTGGCTAATTTTGTATTTTTCGTAGAGATGGGGTTTCTCCATGTTGGTCAGACTGGTCTCAAACTCCCGACCTCAGGTGATCCACTCGCCTCTGCTTCTCAAAGTGCTGGGATTACAGGCGTGAGCCACCGTGCCTGGCTCTTGGGCTTTCTAGAGACTAAGAGATCTTGTGAACCAGAAAAGATATAAATTTGAGGTGAGTGAGATGCAAAATATAAGGCCCTCAGGATCATAGGCATGTCAGGACCCGGACACAATCAGGGATGCCAGCTGATGGCCAGTAACCAGGCAGTACCAGCACAGGATGCCCAGTGGCCAAGCAGGACAAACAGCACCATAGCCAGGAGCCAAGGGTCATTCCAATAACACTTTTCACTGGGTCTTGGCTGTGGAATGACCGCAGAGCATGCCATTAGATGCTCCCCTTCTAAACCTATTGAAGTACTAAGTCCTGTTTTAGTGTCTGAGGACTATAACTGAAGATATTTTGTCACTGATGGAAGCATCTGCTTCAGGCTAATTGGAGTGAAAGCTGTAGCCTCTCTTTTTAAATCTGATTTCAAATAATACTTTAAATAGTTATCGAGCACTTGTGTTTTGGGCTCTGTAGTAGGTACTGAAGATCAGGTGGCGACATGACAGAAATGAATCCTTCCCTCATGGAGCTTACATACCAGTGAGGAAGAGAGACATGGAGATGCTTTGTGGCCCAGCGTGGGAATTATAATAATGAGAGGGCACCAGCAACTATGGAAGAACACAGAAGGACCACTGAAGCAGTCTTAGAGACAAAGGAAACCTTCCTGGAGTATGTGAGCCCTTGGCTAAACCCTAAAGGGAAAATCAGCCCTTTGGTAGAGGTGGACAGGTGCAGAGAGGAGAAAGACTGCTCTGGCAGTAAGAACAGCAGGTGCAAAGGCTGGGATTGCACATGGAGCTTGCCATATGTAAGGAGTTGAGAGTTTCAGTTTGGCTGAAGTATTCAGTTTGGCTACTGCATACATACATATATACTCCTCCAGATTTCTCCTCCTTTCAAACAGCAGCCTTCACAAATGAATCACTAAAATCTGAAAGCACCGCTCTCCAGGATCCACAAATGTTATTTTCAGTTTCTCAGGAAAGATTTCTCCTATTCTCTTTGCATCCTCCCCACTGCCCAATTCTCATAGCCCAACCTTGAGTTCAGTAATTCTTAGGTAAAAATGCAATGATGGTGGGCAGGAAGTTAGCTGCCAAGACACTGAAGAATTAACCTCCCTAGGTATTCTCTATATATAAAACCACAGTGGGTAATAATATCAATAAAGCTTAATGTTAGAGGTTCTCAAAATTTCTCAGTTCACTTAGTGTCTTAGAAATTTTTTTCACAGCTCCTCTAGACATAAATATACTCAACATTTACTAAAGTGGTTAGGTCACAGCAACTGCAAGACATCAAAAAGGAATGTAGCACATCTAATGTTAAATCTGTAAACTACCTCAAGCTAGTATTTCATGTGGTAGCCAACTGATTTTTTTTTTTTTTTTTTTTGAGTCTCGCTATGTTGCCCAGGCTGGAGTGCAGTGGCGTGATCTTGGCTCACTGCAAGCTCCACCTCCTGGGTTCACGCCATTCTCCTGCCTCAGCCTCCCGAATAGCTGGGACTACAGGCACCCACCACCACGCCAGGCTAATTTTTTTTTTTTTTTGGATTTTTAGTACAGATGGGGTTTCACCATGTTAGCCAGGATGGTCTCGATCTCCTGAGCTCGTGATCCGCCCACCTCAGCCTCCCAAAGTGCTGGGATTACAGGCGTGAGCCACTGCGCCCGGCTGTATCGAACTGATATTAAGTATCACTGCATTAACCTCGAAAAATGGAAAATCTCCTGTGGCATCTCTGTAAGCTCACTGCAGAACCCTGGGACCCCTTGCTGCAGATCTTATGCAATACATATTAATATATACCAGTCCTGGGGGACTGCTTGCACTCAAATCCATTGCTTGCTTTTCCCCCCTTCTGCTCTGTCTTGTAGGAGGGCTGACTCTTAGAGGCTCCCTTGTCAACTGACTTCCAGCAAGAGAAATTGGACTGTCTACTTTGGTGTAGGGCAAGGTGGGGAGGAAACCAGGTTTTTCTCCCATTTTCTTTCTGCTCATGTAGCATTTCTGGCAGCAAGTAAGCCTTTCCATGGCTCTAGCCCCTGCCAGACAGCCTACCATGGACCAGCTTCCGTCAGTCACCTCATTCACTAGGCTCTTTAACATCGTCTCCTCTCATTGTCTTCCAGACTAATGGTGTATGGGAGTCAGCCTCAAAGATGGCCTGTAATGATGTGCATAGTTCTAAATTGGGTCCCCCACAAAAAAAGAAAAAAAAGTTATACTGAAGTCCTAACCCTCAGTCCTGTGAATGTGACCTTATTTGAAAATAGGGTCTTTTCAGATGTAGTCAAGATGAGGTCACTAGAGTGGGCCCTAATCCAATATGACGGCCATCCTTATAAAAAGGGGAAATTTGGACACAGAGACAAATGCACTCACAGGGAAAGTGCCATGTGAAGATGAAGGCAGAGAACAGGGCAATACACCTGTGAGCCAAGGAAGGCCAAAAGTCACCAGCAAATCACCAGAAGCTCAGAGAGAGGCATGAAATAGATCCTCCCTCACACCCCAGGGAAGGAGCCAACCCTGCCAACACCCTAATCTTACTTCTAGCCTCCAGAATGGAGACAATAACTTTCTGTTACATCACTCAGTGTGTGACACTTTGTAACAGCAGCCCTAGCAAGCTAATATTCCCACCTGTGGAATCCAGTCTGTGTGGACTGGACTTAGGGACTGACTTATAACAAATAAAAAATGAAGTGAGGGGATATTGCTCCAGATATTAAAATATGAGAATCTGTCTTGAGCATCTCCCTCACTCTCTTAAACTAGTTGTTTTGGGAAGCCAATTTCCATGACATCAGCCTACCTTGTGGAGAGGCTCACATTGCAAGGGACCAAAGCTTACCAACCATCACCTGAGTGAGCTTGGAAGCGGATCCCTCGCCCAGTCAAGCACCAGTAGGTGAGGCTGCAGCCCCAGTCAATAGCTTGATTACAACTTCATAAGAAACTTGGAGCCACAGAAACCTACCTAATCTACGCCCAGATTCTTGACCCTCAGAACCTTTGTGAGATAATATTTTGTTGTTTTAAGCCAGCAAGTTTTGGGTCATTTGTTAGACAGCAATAGATAACTAACATAAGGTAGCAATGGCTTCCTGCTGTTATCAACCTTTAGATTGATAAGGATTTTGTTTCTCAGTTTTCCTGTCACCTGTGTAGGCAATCTGGCATTAAATTTCCTCTGTTTTAAACTCACAGTAGTTTCTATTTGGAGCTTGGCTGATATTTATGTGCAATTATCATCTACTCTAAAGTATAGGACTAATATAGCTGCTAAACTGCATCCATACCTATTTTATATATTCAAAGGCAAGCCTCTTCCAAGAATTTTAATAAACCCTCCAAATAATCAGAATATAGCATTCCTACCTTTCTTTTCTGATAGCCAAGAAAAAATGTCATGAACTTGGTGTCTTAGTAAGTGAACTTATAGGAGCAATGTTGATTTTCACTTTGATTGGTCAGAAAAATCTTCAAATAACTGTGAATGAGAGCCAATATTTCTAAGATCATTTCAGCATCTCAGGCTTTTAGATATAAAATGAAGCAAACATTAATTATTTATGTACTGTCACTGTTATGTATGGTCATAAACAATAGCTGACATTCCACAAGGTCTTTTCCAAATTCCAAAGAGCTCTATGAAAAGATGATATCTTAGTGCCAACTCTAATGTCTTTGTTTTTTTAGACCGGTAGTTTCTATCTAGCCAGCTTCACACCGATTTGAAATGAAGAAGGAAGAAATTGTTTCGTTTTTATTTTTTCTCTAAAATGGTATTTGGGGACATTTATCTCCTCTTTGAATTCCTTATAACTGGGAGTTTGCAAAGGGACTTTGGAACTGTATGTCAATGTATTACTTTCTGAGATATTTCTGTAGGCTATTCATCTGCCCATAATCACTCTTTTTCATTTTTCCAGGCCTCAAACCAGTGCGCTTCAATTTCTGGGGAGCTAATTACTAATCTGAACATTGCATTTCACATGCAGGAGCCAGATTTTAGATTTTTCCTCATTTTTTTCTTCTTCTCACAGAATTCTTCAGCTTCTGCTATTTTTCCAATGATTCCCTTTTCTTAGGTACCTTGTTTTGCAACCCCATTTCACAGGCATGGCAGTCTGAAAAAAATTATACTTTGCCTGAAATGTAACAACAGCATTCAAAGCATTGAGACAAGATTTTTGCATTAGGACTGATTTTTTCCATTATATTCTGTTTGCATTTCATTATTAGAAGCCTTCAGACTAGATTCTTGATTCTATAGGTCAATATATTGTAGCTCATTAAAACTGCATGTTTTGGAGGGCAGTTAGAAATGAAGGGTTCTGAAGACTAGGTGGTGGTTGTGATGGTGATTTTTTATCAAGATAATTAATACATCCTAGAAAGTTGAGATTATCTCCAGATGTGGGGTATTTGTGGGCAAACCTCAGAAGCAAAGAATCTTCTCCTAGTTTCTTCTTTACATAAATATCATCCTTTCTCACTGAACCACAAATACAAAGTGGTGCTCTGAAATGTTCAAAACCACCTAAGAATGAAATAAACTAGAGGTAAAATAGACGCTGGTGAAGAAATTAACATGAGTCAAGCCTCAGAAAATCCAACAAGGAAAAAGAAGCTGTTCCCATACCTTTATTTTTGCTCCTTTTTCACTGAGAATGGCTTCTGGTGCTATTTGTGTTCCTTTGGTCCCCTGGGATTCAAAATCACCCTCCACATTCTGGAAAGCCCACATCCAGCAGCAGCACCTTGACAAAGGTGAAGACCACTAGTTCATGTGGCTTGTTCATGAGATCTTTTCACCTCTTTTGTGATCATCAAAGAGATTAAAATGATTTGATTTCGAATCATTCTCAAAAGGTAAATATTAACATTCTCAGGCCATTTGGCCATGTGTCATCCCAGACCAGCTTCCAAGGGAGGCCAGGGGACATCCTGCACACTCCTCACAAGTACTCTGAAACAAAAAGATGGTGAATTTGAACAAATAAGTAGCCTCTCATAGATCTCAGGTGTAACTCAAATACAAGTGGCTTCCAAGTACAGAACTCCAGGGTTCTTTCTTTAAGGAGAAGTCATATGTTGGAAATAAATAAACGTAACTCAAGGGTTATGTATAATATCTTTGTTTATCACAAAACTTTTTACTAGTGGCAAAAGTTATGATTGCTTTTACATGGCTCATGCCATCATTATGTATTCTGTATGTTATAAAGGAAATCAAGAACATATTGAATTTGGAGCACAATTCTGGATAATGTATCAGGGTTAAAAGTTGTAAATTTTAATAATGCTAATTTTAACATCTTTGATATTCACCTGAGCTTCTGCAATACTTTGAAGGCAAAAGGAAGATGACCTGTACTTAAGTGAATGTAAAGCAATTGTGCTTATGAATTTTGTTTCTCAAATAAAGCAAGAGCTAATGGTATGTAAAAGCAATTACCACTCTGCCCCAGCAAAGTTGTTAGGTCAGCAAGGTAGAAGAGGTTAGAATTGCTATATGTGGACTCTTTTTATCAGTCTCAGGAGTAATGCTCCAAGTTCCACAGGAAGGGAGAATAAGGAAATGAAAAAGTCTCACCTCTAAAATTTATATTACTCCCAGTTGGAAATAATACTATAGATTTCCAGATCACATGGCCACATACCATATGAACAAGATCCTGGAAGTCAGGCCAACTGGGTTTCTAATCTGCATTGTATCAATTTTTTCTTGTCTGTTTTTCAGCAATTTCTCTCAGCCACAGTTTCTTCATCTGTAAAATGGTGATAATATAATTCCAAGAAAATTTCCAAAATTAAATTAAATAATACATACACAATGTTTAATTGTGGTACCTAAAAACCATTGTTTGTCTGACAAATAAGTTTATTTTCCAGTAGAAATACAAAACAGAAAGTGCAACAGCATATATTATTTTTATATTACTCAATATTTGGCTATTATCACACTTTTTCTCATCTCCATTAATACTGATAATTAACAGTTAACTTTAAAATATGAGAGCCTTAGAGATTTTGCCATTTTAAAATCCTCTTTGGATTCAAAATAAGTCAAATTGTTTGCTTTCTTTCCGAAATAAGGAACTTGGTGTGCATCCCACTGATCAATATTTTTATGGATGTAATAACCAAGTCACACCAGCTACATAAATAGTCTCGCAGTGAGCATGATACAGGTCATTCATATGAAATAAGAAAAAAATCAAATTAAATCCATAGGTTAGTGAAAGGAAAATAAAACGGAACACCAATTCACTGTGCCAAAAAGAAAAAAAATTAAGCTGAAAGCTGAGTCATGCAAGAAACTGCCTTTCCCTTTGTTCCTAAGCAGATAACTACAGATAAAAGATTAAATATCTCCACAGATAGCCACTTTATGTTCACCTTGTCTTATGTGAAGTGCTGATTTACTGAGCACGAGACAAACACATAATTGACTATTCCCCTATCCCTTCTCTCTTGCAACATGTGGATTCTGTAATGTGACCATACCCTCCCTCTTTCCTCTCTAGCCTGCTTTTCTCCTTTAAATATTGAAGCCCTCAAAATCATCTTTGGAGAAAAACACAGTCTGCAGGACTGTTTCTGTGATTTTGTATTCCTTTCTTCCAGGCATGTCCTTAACCTTGGCAAAACAAACTTCTAAGTTGATTGAGAGCTGTCTCAGGTATTTTTTGGTTTATATGTTACTGCCATTTAAAAATAGATTATATTGTATATCATCAAAGTGTTACTTCTGATGTGATACTTCTGAAAACAGGGAAATATAGGCCTGGGAAAGCAGGTCCTTTTTCCTCTAGACATAAACTGGATTTGTAAATAAAACGCCTGCGTCTTTCAAGCTACAAAAATATATAATCAGCTATGGGGGGATACAGAGGTCAAAATTCCTCTCCCCACTCCACCCACCATCCCAAATAAAACAAGATTAAACCTGGAAAAAAATTATGCAGAACAATTACTTTGGGGTTCTGGCAATCAGCCAAAGACAGACAACAAATTGGGAAGCATTTATTCATTGAAATCTGCTTAACTTTGGGTAAGAACAGTAGAATTCCATGATCTTTTTGTCTAGGGCTGCTCCCATAACACCTCCCAACCAGCACCCCCCACCACCCCCCTACACACACACACACTTTATCCATGAAGTTGTTTTACAAGAGCTGAGTTGGCCAAGAAAACCAGCAGCTTTGTTTCAAAGGAGAAAGACTTGATTTGGGGCACGAGGTGAAAAGCCACACACAGTGAGCCAAAATCATCTTTGGAGAAAAACGTGCCAGTAAAAGAGCCAAACTCAGCAGAAAATAAATGGGGCAAATCCATAGTTCTGCTAGCTTAAGATTGAAGTTAGAGCAAATGGTAAGCCAACAAGAGAGATAACAGGAAGAGCCTGGAAACGAGAGAGACACACAAGGGCTAGATAAGCAAGCTACACATCCCCATATGACTGGTAACCTAAATATGCATGTGAGGGAAATTTGAAGTGGCCTGGTAGAAAGTAAAAGCTAAAGCAAAAGAATTACCTGAACTTTGGATATGCTCCCAAGACCACGAACAGATCTACCAGCAGTAGGTGGGAGATTATGGGTGCAAGGTTTTTGAATACAACTTAAGCTGAAATCATTGGTTGACAACTAAAGTATATAGACACAGGAACAACCATCAGGAAGCCAGACAAGAAATAAAAATAAGAGTTTACAAACTGAGTGGAAACATTTGTGACCATATACTGCAGGATAAATTCTGCAGATCAAGTTCAAGAAAGTTACAAAATATAAAATAAAGCCCTGAAAGGGAAACATGAAAATTCAGGAGTACTATGATACACCATCTAAAATGTCAAATTTTCAATAAAAAATTACAAGACATGAGAAGAAACAGGTACATGTGACTCATACCCAAGGGGATCAGGGGAGGACAGGAAAAAATAAATACTAACTAACTTTGAGTCAGTCCACATGTTGGATTTAGCTGACTATAATTTCAAATCAGCTAACAAAATTATGTTCAAAGAATTGAAGAAACCACATTTGAAGAATTAAAGGAAAATATGATGAGAATGAATAAACAAATTAGAAATCTCAATGGAGAAACAGAAATAAGAAAAAAGAAACAAATAGACACTTTAGACTTGAACAATGATCAAAATGAAACATTCAGTAGATAGGCTGAATGGAATATTTGAGATGTCAGGAGAAAAAAATTAATGAACTTGACAATAGGTCAATAGAAATTATCTAATCTAAACAAATTATCTAATCTAAAGAATAGAAAGAAAAAGTTTAAAGAAAAATGACCAGAATCTCAGAGACTTATGGGGCAACACCAACTGTACCCAACACATGTGCAAGGGACATTACAGAATGAGAAGAGAGAAACAATGAGTAGAAAAACTGTTTGAAAAAAATGGGTAAAAACTTCCTAAATTTGTTAAAATAACATTAATCTAACAATTCAAGAAACTCAATAAACACCAATTACTATAAACGCAGAGATTCACACCTAGACATCTCCCAGTTAAAAACCTGAAAGTCAAAGACAAATGTCAAAATCTCAAAAACAGTAAGAGAAAAATGACTTATCACATACAAGAGACAGCAATACAATTAATGGCTGACTTCATGTCAGAAACAATAAAATCCACAGGGCAATAGAATGACATATGCAAAATACTGAAAAAATAAACCCTGTCAGTCAAGAAATCTATATTTAGCAAAACCCTCCTTCAAAAATAAACAGGAAATAAAGATATTCCAAGATCAATTAAGACAGAAAAATCATTACTAGTAGATCTGCCTCATAAGAAATACTAAAGAAAATCCTTCATGCTGAAAGAAAATGATACCAGAGTTAACTCAGATACATAGAAAGAAATAAAGTGTACCAGAGTTGGTAAATATGCACATAGGGATAAAAGGCTGTATAAATATACATTTTTTTCTTTTCCTTTCTTGACTTATTTTAAAAACATAAGATTATATAAAGCAGTAATTGTAACACTGGATTATAAGGGGTTTATATATATATCATGTAATATATATATGATAATAATAACACAAAGGAGTGGGGAGAAAAAGGAGCTATGATGGAATAAAGTTACTATTTTGCACCTGAATTGAGCCAGTATTAACCTGAGTGATGAATTAAAAGTTACTTCTGCCTGGCAGCCATGGCTGTGTGACCCCAGACCCAACTGTTTGAACCAGGGGTGGACAACTGTATTAGAGGTGACCCCTATATTGTCCAACTGTCACTTAAACTTTTGCACCGAGAGAAGAAGATCTGGCCCATTTAGACCCTCTTTCAGGTATTTGAATTGGGAAATAGAAATGTTGTGATCGACTGCAGAAGTTGAAGAAGAGAATAAATGAGGGTAAATAGGAGCTGAGTTGGCATCATTCAAGCCCAAATTATGGACAAGATAATGTTATGGTGCGTGAGGGTGACAGAATTCTGAGTAAGCAGAGCAAGCCAACTGGAGGAAAGTGAGAAGGAGAAAAATGGAATGGGAATGCTGTGAGAAGCAAGCATGAGACATCAAGTGTTGTGGGTTGAATGCTGTACATCAAAAACACACGTTCAAATCCTAGCCCCCAGTACCCGTGAATGTGACCTTATTTGGAAATAGGGTCTTCGCAGATGTAATCAAATTAAGATGAGATCGTACTGGATTACAGTGGGTCCTAATCCATAATCCAATGATGGGTGTCCTTAAAGGAAGAGGTAAATGTGGACACAGAGAAACACAGAGAGGAAGGCCATGCAAAAGCAGAGACAGAGATTGCCACTAGCCAAGGGACACCAAGGATGGCCAGCAACCACCAGAAACTAGAAGAAGCAAGGAAAGATTCTTCTTGGAGCCTTCAGGGGAGCATGGCCCTGCTGACACTTTGACTTCAGACTTTTAAGTCTCCAGAACTGTTGAGAAAATAAATTTCTATGTTTTTAAGCCACCAAGTTTGTGATACTTGGTTATAGTAACCCTAGGAACCTAATATACCAGGTAATGTTTGAATGAAGAAGAGAACAGCTTCTATTCCTGAATCCAGTTCCCAGGTAACCTGGCTGAGGCCACTTACCCTTAGAATCTCATGAGAGCTCCCTGAATCCTAAACATAGGCTTGTCATGTGAATATGAGTGGGTCTCTCCTTCTTGCATCAAAAGGAGCCAAAAGAGAACATGGATGGCAACACAAGAAGAAATAAGCTTCTATTTCCAAGTCCAGCAGTACCAGTGATCATGCTTTCCACAGTTTATAACTAATTTAAAATATAAAGTAGTTAAGGGGATAGAAATGGCCCTAGAAAAGGTATAGAAAGAAAGAAATCTACTTACAGCAAGTAAGCTGGCAGTCTCAAATATTGCCCAACTATATATTTTCATTGCTGAGGGAAAATCTATAAGAAACAGTACATTAAGACATCAGCTAAGAAGTGCTCTCTCTGTTTTTCATGCTTCTCTAGCAAACTGGTTACTGATAATAAATTGAAACTGGGTTTATGGTCTGCTAATGGATGACTCAATAATCCACTCCTGTGCAGGGATAATATAAATGTGTGAATTCACATCTATTAGGCACTGTTATTTATGTGTATAAATTTTTCTGGGCCACAGTGCCTAGATATTTGATCAAACATTTTTCTGGGCATTTCTGTGAGGGTACTTTTAGATGAGATTTACATTTAAATCCATGGACTTTGAATAAATTAGATTGCCTTCCATAATGTGGGTAAACCTCATCCAATCAGATGATGGCCTGAGGAGAATAAAAGACTGACCTCCCCCAAGCAAGAATGAATTCTGCCAGTGTGAAACGAACTCAGACTCAAACTGTAATACTGGCTATTCTCTAGGCCTTTAGCCTACTGGCCTGTCCTACAAATTTTGGACTTGCTATCCTCCAAAATTATGTAAGTCAATTCCTTAAAATCTCTTTCTCTCTCTCACACAGGTAGATAGATAGATACATACATACATATAATATATATGTAATATATGTGCATATATATATATACACATGATACAAATGTGTATATGTGTACGCACACACACATCCTATTGGTTCCATTTCCCTGAAAAACCCTGACTAATATAGGCACTTTCTATGTGTAAGTTGCTTTTACTTAAGAATTCACTAATTCAGATTTTAACAAATGTTAGCTAAGCATTTACTAGACACTGTACTAGGAGCTGAAAATATAAGAAAGAAAAAATAAAGTTCAGAGAAGAAAAAAAGAAATGAAATGAAAAGAAAAAGAAAAAGAAAAAAGTCCCTGACCCCAAGAAACATGATCTCACCAAAATCTCACAATTGCTCTGTTATTATCCTTATTTCACGTAATAACACTTAGCTTTGGAGAGCATAATAACATGGCAGTCACTAAATCCCAAGCTAGGCTTTCAAAGCCAGCACTGTAACTCCAAACCCTGGACTCTTTTAATTACTCTCCATTGCTTCCCTTGGATAAATTGAATAAATAAATAAATCCACAGACCCATGGCTGGATTCAATTCCAACTTAACTATTCCTGTGATTGAACTTTTAAAAATTTTGATAACAACATTCACTCTCCTTGGCCTCATTTGTGGTGAAAATGCTAGGGTAGAGAGGAAAGGTGAAATAATATAAAATTATACAAGATACCAGTCTCCTCTTACCAGGTTCATCGGCCCCTAGAAAATTGTGAGTGATGAGGAGGACTCTCTTAGTCAATTTAGGTTGCTATAACGAAATACTATAGACTGGGTGACTTAGACAACAAACCTTTTTTTTCATAGTTCTAGAGGCTGTGAGGACCACGATCAAGATGCTGTCAGATTCAGTTATTGGCGTGGGACCTCTTCTTGGCTTGCAAACAGCTGCCTTCTCACCGTATCCTCACATGGCAGAGAGAAAGAGCACATTCTGGTGTCTCTTCCTCTTCTTATGAGGAAATTAAGCCAACCACAAGGGCCCCACCCTCAAAACTTCATCTTAACCTAAATACTTCCCAAAGATCCCATCTCCAAATGCCATCATGCTGGGGGTTATGGCTTCAACATGAATGTTCATATGTTGAAAATAACAAGTCCATAACAAGTACCCTCTACTGCTGGTTATTCAAAAAGAGAAAGTCAAGCCTTATCAAGAACTATTACAAACTCACAATTAATTTACACTTTCCAGTCTTATTAATTCTTCCTATGCCACATTTATTTACTGTCCCTTCATTGCCCTTGGCTCAACGCAAACATAACTATAAAAACCATGACCAGAGAATTTAACTAGTTTGGAATAGGTTTGTTTGTTTGTTTGTTTATTTATTTGTCATTTTGTGCAGTTTACTACAGAGATAAATTTTTCTTTTCAGTCAAAAATCAACTCACCTGATAGATTAAAAAACTCTACTCAATGGAAAGCTGTTCAAGCAAATACAAGAAACATTTCACCCTGAGTTTCATCCTGGTGGTATTCCAAGAAATTTTATCCCACAAATCTTATCAATGAAATTGGTAAGAGTATCTTAAGCCTCCAAGGAAGTGCCCAGAAACTTCTGAAATCTCTTTCTTCTGTGAAGCCTTTCCTGCACACAAATCTGCTCCTGTCTTGGGCAGACATAATTAAAACATGCCACAGGGCATAGTACACACTGAAAGGTAACATAAAATGGCAACTAAAGTATTAGACATGCCTTTTCTCACTGATTTCATTTTCTAAACTTTTGTTGATTACTTTACTTCATGTTTTTTGAAACATCTCTTCCATTGTCTATCTCCTGATGATCTGCCCACATAAATGAGCTCTGCCCTAGATTACACACTCCTAAAATGTCAATCACAGCACCAACAAAGAAAGACATTGGCTATCCACATTCTATGCATTTTTCAAAGTCTAGCTCAAATCCTACATCTTCACAGACTCTTCCTCTGACAACTCACCTGTAACCATTTATTCTCTTGGAACACCTATCTATAACTTCTGTCACTTTGTGACTCACTCCAGCTATTAAACATATTTGTTTTTGCAGTGGCTCACATCTGTAATCCCAGCACTTTGGGAGGTCGAGGTGAGCAGATGGCTTGAGTTCACAAGTTTGGTACCAGTCTGGGCAACATGGCAAATCCCCGTCTCTACCAGAAAATACAAAAATAAGCCGGGCTTGGTGGTGCATGCCTGTAGTCCCAACTACTTGGGAGGCTGAGATGGGAGAATGGCTTGAGCCTGGGAGGCGGAGGTTGCAGTGGGCTGAGATCACACCACTTCACTCCAGCCTGGGCAATAGAGTCAGGCCCCTTGTCATATATATATATATATATACACACACACACACAAATACACACATATTAACATATATACACACACGTATACATATATGTGTGTATATATATTTGTTTTTGGAGAGAGCCTCAGAATGGAAAACCAAGCTGAGAATGGCCATCACATATGAAATTTGCCATTTGAGAGAGCTTAGGGAAATGAATTTATGTTAAAAGAAGGAGAATTGAGGTGGTACGTTTGGTTCAAGCTCATTGGGTTCTTCCTGAGGGGAGGGATGATTATATGTTTGTGTCTAACTCTCAAATTATTCACAGTACAGTTTTCAAGGTTTAGTTCCTGAGTCCTGGGGTGAGAAATGGGCTGCAATAAACATTACATTAAAATGAAAGAACTGTATCATCTATTTGATAAGAAACTTTGGAGATTGAACTGCTTTTCCGCAGAGGGTAAAAATGAAGCAAAAGACATTTTCAGCATACCAGTAACGTGATATTCAGGATTTTCCCTTAGAAACAACAGAGGATAAGGCCAGGCATGGTAGCTCACGCCTATAACTTCAGAGACTCAGGAGAATCACTTAAGACCAGAAGTTTGAGACCAATCTAGGCAACATAACAAGACCTCATCTCTGCAAAAAATAGGAAAATTATAATAGCTGGGTGTGGTGGTGCGCACCTGTAGTCCCAGCTACTCAGGAGACTGAGGTGGGAGGATCCCTTGAGCCCCGGAGGTCAAGGCTGCAGTGAGCTATGATTGTACCACTGCACTCCAGCCTGGACAACAGAGCAAGACCCTGTCTCCAAATAATAATAATAGTAATAAATTAAATTAAAAAGACATAACAGAAGATACACAATCAGACACTCCCAGGCTCAGGGTATTGTCCACACCCAGAAGTCAGGCTAGTGGGAGTCTTCAGTGTTATGACCTCAGACAAGCTCAATAAGCTGTAGCAAAAATGTCATGGTGTTAAGATGGAACTACAAAAGGGAACATGTGTGAGAAATTCTTTAGCAGCCTAGGGGGTTAGGAAGAACTTCAGAGAAGCTGAAGCTTTTTAAATGATACAGCCCTGGAGGGAGAAAAATAAAGAAGGCCTACAGGATATTTTTGTCTAAAAATTCTGTTACTCTTTTGGACAGGTTGGGTGGCATATTTACTGCTCTTTATTTTTATTTAAATATATTTGGGAGTATTCTTTAATTGCAGATTCTCTGAGGGTATATACTTTATTGCACAGTCCTCCCTCAGTATCCAGGGATCAGTTCCAGGACCCCCATGCATGCAAAATCTGTAGATATTCAAGTCTCTAGTATAAAATGGCATAGTATTTGCATGTAACTTGTTCACATATAACTTACCCCCATACAGTTTTAATCATCTCCAGATTACTTAGGATACTTAACACAATGTTAGTCCTATGTAAATAGTTGTTACACTGTATCAGCTTTTTATTTATATTATTTTTATTGTTGTATTGTTACTTTCATTGTTTTTTTTTTTTTCTGAATGTTTTAGATCTGTGATTGGCTGGTGTGCAGATGCACAACCTGTGGATACAGAGGACCAACTGTACAGGCTTTTAGTACCTCCCATTCAACACAGTTGCTGGCTATTGAAAAACACATGCACACACACTCATTATTGGTTAAACTGAATTAAGAAATGCTTTTTTATTATGATAGTGAGAATGCTGAGTTCTTCTGCTTGTCTACTTCAAATATAATCTACTGGTCTTGCTTTTGCATATACAGGATGCATAAGATTTGTAAGAAAATAAGCAAGTGGCAGAAAATTAATAGAGCAGACAAAGCTAAGGGAAATTAGTTGGGCAGCTTATGCAAAGCCTGTATTTTGGCTGATGTTCAACCTCATTTATTTATTTTTTTCTTTTATTCATCTGGGACTAAAATGTGTGTTCTCTCATTTCAAGAGTAAGAAAGCAAAAACAGAGGGATTGTTTGAGTCACAGCAAATATATTTTCCAAAGAAGATTATATATGTCGCTTACAAGTTAGATTTGAAGTGAATAGTGAAGGGAAGGGATTAGGAATTATGTTACAAAACTACGAAGAGAAAAAATGAATTAAATAACGTGGAGGAGAGCAGTGAATATTGAATCTATAAACTCTGACCAGTCTTATCCACATTTTGTATTCTTGACCCTATAAATTGAAGATATTGCCACTTGTGTGGGGAAGGGGTATGAAAGATTAGACCACGATATTTTAAAACAAAGTGGAGATGCAGCAGAGGCTGTGATTTGCCTCATGAAAATTTATTGAATCCTAGTTAGTTTGGAAGCTGTAAGAGAAAGAAAGAGCTAGGACACTTTAAAGCAGCATTGGTAAACTATAGCCCATGGCTCAAATCCAGTCTACTGCCTGATTTTGTTCAGCCGATAAACCTAAGAATCATTCTTACATTTTTAAATAGCTGAAAAGAAAATCAAAAGAGAAATAATATGTGTGACACGTGAAATTATAAGCAATTTAAATTCCAGATTCCATAAACAAAATGTCATAGGAACATAGGCATACTTGTTTGTTTCTATGGGTGCTTTTGAACTATAATGGCAGACTTGAGCAGTTGTGCTAGAGACCACAGTATGTGCAAAACCCTAACTATTCACTCTCTGGTTCTTTACGGAAAGTTGAATGACTGTCGCTTTAGAGAATTCAGTTGGATAGCAAGTTTGTTTGATTTTAATCTTCACAACTTAACGAGGGCTTTATGCATCAGTACTTTTGTCAAATTAGAGTGGTTGCAGGAGGATCTTATTCCAGTAAACCAATCTGCCTGTTTCTATATGAGTATTTGCACTTTTGAGGAAAACTCAGTCCTCCTAAAGACCAAAGTGGTTATTTATAGTGATTTCTCTTCATCCTACTAAGTATAAAGAGCATGATTTATTTTGATACCTCTCACCTACAACCATGTTGTCAAACAAAATTGTCCCTGTTCTATAACATAATTATGTCATTACTTTTCACATACAACTATAACATCTTTCTGGGATGCAACAGACCTTCAGAACAAGAGAGTCGATGTGGATGGTCGATGTGGATGCAGTTCATAACATAAATTAGTAAAATGGGTGATGATAGAGTAGATTGTTGATATTAACTCTTTGCCCATGTTTAAACTTCTGCATTTTCCTTCCAAGGTCCAAATAAATCCAAATATTTTACCACATTTAATATACCAACCTCGAACTTTTTAAATCTGGCAGTATATAATTAAGAAAATCTTTCCACTACTCTTGCCTCTCAATATGATGAGGTTTTTATATAATATCCCTTCTTGCTTGTATCTTGCTTCTTACAGACTCCTTTTATTGCCTATCAACTTTGATATTTCCCATGAGTATTTTTCTCCTCCTCCAAAGCTCAAATAACAGTAAACATTAAAGATAATTGTTGCTCCTGACACCACTTAACTAATTCAGAGCAAATACCCAGTTGTACTTGTTAAAATTCAGGTTTCCAAACAAAAACTCCGAAGGAGTTTCAGAATTCTTTATTAAATTTAAAACACTTACATTTTTCTCTTGGGATGGGTGCTGTAATTTTGGGCTAAATATCCAGTCTCCCCACACTTGAATCCCAAATATTCAAATTATTAAGTTATAGAAACACAAAGCTATATATGGCTTTTATCAGTTATTTATTTAGCTCCAACTGAGAGAGATTTGTCTTAAATTACCATGAGCTCTGCTCCTTAATATAAGGAATAAAACTAACTTCAATAGAGTTTGGTACAGTACCTAGCATAAAATAGATATACAGTATATATACAAGTTACTTTTTCGAATGAGCAAAAGTAATTGCAATGAATAATTATGTAGTGCTATTTTAACTTTCCAAAGCATTTTTCCATTTTTATACTTCACTGTCTCAGACATACGAAGATACGTGTTCTCAAAGGCTGCGCCTGCCTGACCTTTGACCCTTTGTCAAAGCCCCAAAGGGTTGTTTCATTAGGCACAGTTTGGTGAATATTAGGAGTTACAATTTCAGGTGTCCAGCTAAGGAGGCGGCTCAGATTTGTTCATTATCTAAGCAAGAGAAGGAATTGAACCTTCTTGAAAATGTCTGGGATCACAGAGCTACCAAATACCCCAAAGTAACAACTACTGTCCCAGGAAAGCTAAATAAACCTATAAATGTACTAATGCAATCAATGGCAAGTTAGCAAGTAATCTGAGAT
Organism: Pongo abelii; assembly: GCF_028885655.2. Taxonomy (NCBI): domain Eukaryota; kingdom Metazoa; phylum Chordata; class Mammalia; order Primates; family Hominidae; genus Pongo; species Pongo abelii. Next base: position 61,977,738 of record NC_071998.2, read on the forward strand.
GGGTAGTGCAAGACACAAGTCACCCAAAGAACCACAAGGTACCCGTGTTACCTCAGGATACCAAGCATCAGAAAAAGAGATGGGATTACCTAGCCATAATTCCACACTTCCCTTTAAAAAAAAAAATTATACATATATATATATGTTTGTAGAGATGGAGTCTCGCCTTGTTGCCCAGGCTGGTCTTGAACTCCCAGGCCCAAGTTATCCTCCCACCTCAGCCTTCCAAAGTGCTGGAATTACAGGTGTGAGCCATCACACCCGGCCACACTTCCTTTTCTTAGAGAAGAATCTACCACCCCACAGCCCTGGAATGCTCAGCCCTGTAAATAAAGACATCTTGCCTCACTGGCCAGAGTCAATTGGTCTAGAGCTGCACGTCTGACTCAAAACAGATTGTTCACATTCATTCAGGTCTGAGGAAATAGGTTACTGAGTATAGTCACCTTTTGGTTTTCTTTTTTTGTTTTTTTTTTGAAGTTTTGTTTTTTGTGTTTTTGTTGTTTTTGTTTTTTGACTGCCAGGAATCTAAGCCGTGTTGAGTTTGAGAAATTTCCTACCTCATGAGACCTAGTGGGAAGCATATCCCTCTTTCCACAGTGGAACCTGAATTGCCCAATAATTGCTTTCCCAGCCTCCCTTGCAGCCAAGGAACTGGCGCATGACCTAGGCTTGATCGATCAGAAATATCTGCCCTGAACTTTGGATTGGCACCTAGTGATGCACAGTGTGGGAATGCTAGAGAATTGTGTTTTGAGAGCACTGAAGAGAACAGCAGTGGAAGCAGCAATAGCAGAGCCCAGTGCCTTCAGTGTCAAAGGTGCAAACTGTGGGTGCCTGACAATCAACAGATGGGGAGTCTTCCCCGGACATGACCCTGGCTGTCCTTCTGGTTGAGAAGTCTCCCTTGTTTCCTGCCTATTTTCCAAGCCTTCTCAACAATTCTAGGAGCTTTCCAATATTGCCTAGTAAGTTCCTCTTTTACTTAAATTAGCCATGATAGTTTCTGTTGCCTGCAACTGAGAAGAGTAACTGAAACACAGAGTCTAAGTCAGTTGGCTGCCAGCACCAGACCATAAAATAGGAAATGTGGGAGCCGAAGCTGTCATTTGAAAATGACCACAACAGGCCATGCAAATAATAGAAGACAATCTACAGGTGCTCCAAGAAAAGCAGACACCAAAGACAATGAGACGCTGGAAAGAAAAAGTAAGAGAGCGTTCGCACCCTCCCTTAGTATCCTCAAGTCTCAGTCCCACAAGAACAGGCCATACTTCATTTCTTACCTGTGGATTGCCTTAAAATTACCTGTTGTATCCTTAAAATAAATCTTTCATTTTATAAAATTTAATTCATTTTTTAAAAGACTTGTATTCCTTGCAACCAAGTATGTCCTGATTAAGTCAGCCAGAGAAATAGAAAACCATAGTTATCTGCAAATACACAAAACATCATGATTAGGACACAGAGGGATTTAGAGTACAAATCATGAGAGGACCCTCTCTACCCTCCTTCTCATTTGGTGATGACTCTACTTTCAGTTCATGGGTGCTAGAAACATGTGCATCTACTACTGTATTAAAACTTATTAATTAGTAAGTTATTTCTACTACTAAGTACATACGAAAATCATTAGGTCATATCTATATGCCACCCAATATAACCACTACTGTGATCTGGTTTTCACTCCAAACACCACTTCTGACATCAAATGTGTGGGAGTTTTTTCCCATGCCAACCAATTGTCCAACCTTGAAACACCAACGGTGTGTCCTACAATTCAATTCAATTATGATACTAACTACCTGGAGTTAGCACAAGTCTGCCCCAACTTCAGATGACAATCACAAAACTGAACCACCTGTACTTCTGACCAATGAGCTATAAGTCACAGGTTCTCATGATTCCCTCTTCAGGTTTGATAATTTGCTAGAACGGTTCACAGAAGTCAGGGAAGAATTTTACTTGCATATACCAGATTTTTAAATAAAAGATACAGCTCGGGAACAGCCAAATGAAAGAAATGCATCGAGCAAGTTATAAGGGAAGAGTGTGCCAAGCTTCCCACCCTGTCTGGGTGTTCCACTCGCCCAGCACCTTGGTGTGTTCGCCAACCCAGAAGCTCTTCAAACCCCATTGGTGAGGGGTTTTCTGAAAGCTCTATTATATTGATCAAATCACTGATCACTGATCATTAACTCATTCTCTATCCCCTCTCCCCTTCCTGGAGGTTGAGTTGGGGCAACAGCACTGAAAATTCCAACCCTTAATTACATGGTTGATACCTCTGGCTACCACCTCCTATCCTGAAACCTAAGGGCCCACCAAGAGTCACCTCCTTAGCATAAACTCAGGTATGGTTGAAAGGGGCTTGCTACGAATAACAAAAAATGCTTCTATCACTCAGAAAATTCCAAGGGTTTTAGGAACTCTGTGCCAGAAACCAGGAACAAATACCAAATACAATTTTTTTTTTTGTTATATCACAAAATCACAATAATAGAGAAAGATTTAGCTAAAACGTTAACTCTGAGTTGAAGGCTAAGAAGGCTCCCTGGAACATAAAAGCAATTATAATACCACAGAGGAACCATCTGTCAAGATAGACTCTGGATTACAGAGAAGATGGTGGTGAGGCCTGCTGACAGATGGAGCCTCAGATCCACTCTGGGAGGAGCGGTGGACAGCTGGCTTCTATGGCCCAGGCTTCTGGCCATTTTTTCACACTCATGACTACATCATGTCTGCTCCCAAATGTGGACAAAAAGCTCTGAGCAAGCTACCCCAAAGTGGGCTGACAACAGCCGGGAACCCTACAAGGCCAGCACCGCAGTCCACTCATGGCCCGTGAACCCAGAAAGTGCTCAGGTTTGTCCTGTCCCAGGAAGCGTGTCAGAAACCAAAGACAGATCATCTGCTCTTCCCTTCTGTCCTCTGAGCCTTTCTGTCATCTTTTGTTCTTTTCATTTTCCAGGTTAGCCAAGAGGGAAAACAATGAAAACCCTTTAGAGAAGCCACTTTGCCTCTGCTTTTGCTCTTAAAGTGTTCCTGAGTAACTTCTCGGCAAGGCTCCTTCTTATCAAAGGAAGCTAAGGAATGATAGCTTTGAAGACGAAGAAAGCCACAAACCTCTGTAAGCCAGTTTTAAAACAAAAATCTGTAAAATACTTCCAATATGAAAATTCTAAGAATCTAAGACTTTCCACTGAAACTAGAAAATCCCATAAGGTCTCATAATATAAAAATAGCCCTATTTACCTCAGTGATTTGTTGCAGGAATCAAGTGAATAAATGTGAGAGCGGTTTGAAAGGTGTACAGTACTAAATAGTGAGAAAAAAATACTAAAAAGTCATCATGGGGTAGTGCTCATACTAGTAGACACAGTTATAGCCACTGAAATTAGCAAATTATCAGGATCCAGAACCTGATCTTAGAAGATCATAGTCAAATGAATCCATGTATGGGATGCACTTAGAACAGTGCTCCATGGTAAGTACTTTCTAAATATTCGCTATTTTATTATGATGATTACTGGGAATAACAGTGGGGGTGCTGCTGAAGATAGTGGTAGTATATTATATATTGATACCTTTATTCTTATCATTTTTTTCAATAATGGGATGGGGTCTTTGACTTTATTGTACCATGTAACTTTCTTATCATCGAGACTTAAGTGTTTGGGAATTATCAATCCCTTATGCTGTGATTACATTTACCAGTATTTTATACCCAAGGAGGCACTGTCTCACTACCACCCAGAGACCCCAAATTCAACATAGCTGCTGCCAACAGACCAGTGATTACTGTCGCATTTGGTTATGACCCCTTCTCAAAGCCTACTTTTGCACCAGCTCCTCATAAAATCCCCAAAGCCATGCATTTCTTTTTAATTAAAATGAAAGACAATTTAGTTTGGAGAATTTCACAGCAGCCCTAAGGCATCATAAAACCCAACTGGAAGAATCACTGCCTAATAGCTAAATAGTCTTGAAGACAGCCAGAAACCTTTCTTATGTCATTCTAGAGTGTCTCAAGACGTAGTTAAAATACATAACAGCTGATCAATTTTATGCACTATCATAGCCACAAAACCAACCTATATCACAACCTGCTACAGCAAAAGGTCACTTCATGGGTGGCCCAGGGCCCAGCCATTAAAATGAGCCTTCAAGTTAGTTTTACCCATTGGCAATACTAGCATTCAACTGTCACCCTCTCCTTACATTAGCATGCTGTGATTATTCCCAGCAGTGGAGCTGGGCCTCCATGGTAACGCTCTTCAGGGAGCTGGGGAAGCTCTTTAATTATTAAAATGAATAATTCTTACCAACACACTTAATTGGGAAATATTACATGTTAAAGGGGCACTAATGGAACAGCTCTGAGAACCAAGCAGTGTGATAGAGTATGCTTTTTGATGTGAATTTTAGCAATAGTCTCCTCATCCCATCGCATCATGCATTATTTAGTTGCTTCTTAAAAAAATCTATCATTTCATTTCTAAGTGGAGATGGAATTATTGAACGCGCAAAAGCAAAGCTGTGAATTACTCCCATGCATTTGAACCATAACCAGCCCACAAAAAAAAACAAATACAGTGAATCGTCATATTATCTCTGACTGTTAGGAAGTCAACCAAAAAAGACCCTGAATATTAACATCAACCAGTTAACACAGAGAGTTGAGTTAGCTTTACAGAGGGGTAGCTGCAGTATTCCCTCTATCAGAAACAAAAATTTGTACATTGAAAGCATTTGTCTAACTTCACCCATGAAAATTCTTTTTTTTTTTTTGAGAGAGTCTCGATTTGTCGCCCAGGCTGGAGTGCAGTGGTGCGATCTCGGCTCACTGCAAGCTCCGCCTCCTGGGTTCACGCCATTCTCCTGCCTCAGCCTCCCAAGTAGCTGGGACTACAGGCGCCCGCCACCACGCCTGGCTAAATTTTTTGTATTTTTTAGTAGAGACGGGGTTTCACCGTGTTAACCAGGATGGTCTCGATCTCCTGACCTCGTGATCCACATGCCTCGGCCTCCCAAAGTGCTGGGATTACAGGTGTGAGCCATCACATCAGGCCAAAAATTCTTAAACATACTTGCCATAAGTGTGTATTTCTCTGCGTTATGTTATGTATTCTCAGACAAATAAGACTTATTCCAGAAATAGATAAAAGAACTCAATCTTTTCATGAACATGTCACCCACAAATATAAATAATTTAAGTGCTGTGGCATGGTTCTCTTAATGTTCTTCAAAAAGACAGTTTCTATCATTAAAGAAGAAAAAAAATCCAAGGGCAGTGTTCTTATTCATGATTACAAAATGAACTGAGATTACAAAATAAATTTCTATGACAGAGAAAATGATAGAAGCACAGGGCATAATAATACTGGAAAACTAAAGAATGAAAAGCAAACATTTTTAATACATTGACAAGAGCTTTTTGTGCGTTCAGTTTAATTAACATAAGATTTCATAAGCATTGAGTGATCATTAACATCTCACATGCTGCCCACAGGAAAGACGATACCATACATCTTCTAAAAATTTCTCCAATGGTCACTGGCGCTCCACCCACAGGCTCTTTGAGCACCAGAAGGATCCCATAGGGAAAATGAAATTGCTTGCAGCATGTTAGTTTTTCCCTGACCTTGGCTGGTCCCGTGTCCACCAGTACAAATCCTCGGCATTGGCCAGGTCTGTGTTTCCCGGGATTCTTGATCCTTGCCTTCACCCCTCACTCTCCCCCACCAGTTTGCCCCCACTGAATGTCAGTTTAGCAATTAAAAAGAATGATCAGTGTGCCCCTCAGATAATGCAAATGTCAAATTACACTGCTAGCTCCAAATTCCCTAGTTGGCTTTCTAGATCCTCTAGCTTTCTGAATCACCCTCTTGTTTCACTGTATCTGTCAGGCTGCCTGGTCTCCAAATGCTGAGAGGAAAATCAAAGAGTCACTTGCCTGGAAAGGGGTAATTTCTATCAGTGACATTTCCATTAGGAAGTTTCCTACCGAGCTGCTCTCATCTTAATACCAAATACTCATATTAATGTCCCTCCCTAACTCAGGTCCCTACACTAATTTTTAAAATTAAAATTCGAATGATTTATAATGAACGACTGCTAACTGTCAGGCTGCAAAACCAATGACTCATGGGCACCCTCCTAGACTTCCATGTGCCTGATCTCTACTGTGTGTTTTATGTCAGACCTCTCACTGTTTGGGAGATATCATAGGATAAGCTTGCACAGTTTTTAGTTGTTTAACAGCGCTTGCAACACAGAATACATGTAAACAAATAGAGCAGAGGTTTTCAAACCTGCTTTAGCAGCAGCTCTACTCTCAAGTGAAATTTTACAATAAACAAATATAAATACATTATTTATGATCATGTATTTACTAAATGTATGCATTCATATATGTAACAATTATATTAAGTCAGTTTGTTTTAATGAAAGAAAAAAATGCAGAAATCAGAGATTTACATGAAAATTATGTAATAACCTTTGCATCCAAGTTATTTGCATATTTTTTGTTTGTCTGCACAGATAACCTGTTTCTGACAGCTTGTCTGTATTCTCAAGCTATTCTTCAATTAGGCAGAAATGGCAGGGGTTTTATTCCAAGGCCTATAGAAAATCAAGATAACCCGGCACAATAAATTGTCATATAAGTGGTCCTGAATGTGTTAAAATTTGGTACATAACACACTTGAGTTATTTCACATATCATGTTTTAATAGTTGAATATATTTGTACAGGAAACCTAAATCACTCATTTAGGAATCACTAAAATACAACCATGAAACACTAAGTCTTTGTAGAACACAATTTGAAAACCCAACTGATGCAGATTCCATTGATGTTTAGGGAAATGTAAGCAGCTAAAGAGATAAGGAAAAAGTTAACTTGGAGAAAAGGCTGTGGCTGTTACCCTTGGTAACTTAATTCCCTGAGCACTTGGCTGTATCCATACTCCACCCTCCAGCACTGATTACATTCTTCCATGCGTTGTAGGAAGGTAAGCCTGTGGCTGTCCCCTGTAGGAGATCATATGCAACTCAAGACATTGTTGCATATCATCGTTAGAGACGGAATTGTGTCTTCCCCAGCCCCACAAATTCATACATTGAAGCCCTAACCCCTATGTGACTCTAGAGACAGGGCCTTTAAGAAGGTAATGAATGTTAAGTCTAGTCCAATAGGACAGATGTCCTATAAGAAGAAGCAACAACAGAGAGCTCTCTCTCAACATATGTGCCACAGAGAGATGAGCAATGAGAGGATCGAGCAAGGAGGTACGATCTGTGAGCTGAGGAGAAAGGCCTCGCCAGAAACCAAGCCTGCTGGCACCTTGACCCTGGCCTTCCAGATTTCCAACCTCCAGAACTTTGAGAAAATACATTTCTGTCATTTAAGTCACCCAGTCTGTGGTAGCATGTTATGGCAGCCCAGGCAGACTAATACAATCATAAAATGAATATTTCAGAAAACATTTTTAAAATGAACACCACAAAAGCAATTTCTTTTTTTATCATTGTGAGGTCACCTGAATGTGATGCACTATAAAATGTTCAGCAGGATTACTTTGTAATGACTGTCATTATTCTTCTGTTTGAATGAAAGCAAAAGTTTTGGCAGTTAGGTTTGAAACATGGGTGTCCATGGGTTTGATGTGATCTCAGCTCTATCTAACAGCCCCATAGATCATTGTACAGGGCTTTACATACACTGTTAGACTGGTAACATGTTAAATTGAGGAAAGACATCTTTGATTTTTTTGAGACTAATCTACTTGGATTTTATAGTTTCTTTTTCTCGATTTATGTTTTTTTGATTTATATTTTTCCCATATTTTACACTAGGGATAACAAAAGCATTGCACAGGTATTGCCACTCCACCATCAGTGTCTGTGACAACCAGGAGCAATTGATCCTGACCCCTTCTCCCCTCTAGGTTTAAATATAGACTCAGAATCCTTTTTAACACAGTTCTTCAGGTGGCCACTCTCAGTCATGTGAAAGGAAAATTATTTACAAACACTGTTTTTTGTCTTTTTGTTCAAATGTGGCTTTAGATATCAACATTTGATAAAATTTAAACATTTAATTATGGGTATGTCATTTACTCACTGGATGAGATGATTTTAGTCTGATCAGAGGTGCTGACTTAACTCCAAGGGCATCATTCATTCCCTGGAGTTGTGTGGTCCACAGATATGTGACAGGTTTTCCCCTCATTATTCACATTTGATTTTATTTATCAGTTTTAACTATTTTTAAACAAAATTCTTTTTTTTTTTTTTTGAGACGTAGTCTCACTCTGTCACCCAGGCTGGAGTGCAGTGGCACGATCTTGGCTCACTGCAACCTCCGCTCCCAGGTTCAAGTGATTCTTCTGCCTCAGCCTCCTGAGTAGCTGGGACTACAGGCACACACCACCACACCTGGCTAATTTTTGTATTTTTAGTAAAGATGGGAGTTTCACCATACTGGGCAGGCTGGTCTCGAACTCCTTACCTCGTGATCCGCCTGCCTCAGCCTCCCAAAGTGCTGGGATTACAGGCATGAGCCACTGCGTCAGGCTAAACAAAATTCTTAAATAGGAGATAATATCCAGCAATGTTAACTTCTTGCTTATAAAAACAACTAATTTGTTTTTAAATATCTTAAATGCCTTTAGTAATTTTTGAATAAACAAAATTTTTTACTATTATTAACTATTATTAAAAAGAACTTAAGATGAGACCTTCAGTTTGGAATGGCAGACCCAGTGTGGACCCTCCAAGTTTTTCAACAAAATATCATTATAAGCGGAAAAGATAAAAACATACTACATTTCCAAAATCTAAGGCAGATATAACACACTGCCAAGCCTGGGCTATTTTTGCTTTATCATTATAATTAATAAAAGAGACTATTTTTGCTTTATCATTATAATTAATAAAAGAGATTAAAAATCACATTGATATCTAGAAACAGAGAAAATCTTGGAGGCCAAGAAGCTAGAACCAAACACCTCAACTTGCCCCCCCAAGCAGTGACACTAAAATGGACGTAAATGGCACTCAAGTGCCATGGCCATCTGCACTCAAGTGCCCTGGCCATCTGCACTCAAGTGCCATGGAGCCAAGGCCATCTGCATTTTCCCTTTCTTCAAGTATAACTAAGTAGGGACAGACACTATGAAGTCTGGTCCTTTTGAAATATATTTTTTCTTCATGCAATCCTTTGAGAATGATAACATTTTTTCTCTGGATGGTACCGTGGATTATTTTTCAAAGTTCTGCTCTTCCTCTGAGTCTGCCAGATATACTTGCCTCCCCCTTATACTGCAGGCTTCTTCCTTAACCTTAGGTAGGCTAATTTTCATTACTCACCCTCAATCCATGGATGATTTGCCTGGGCTCAGCAGCGCTTGCCAATGGACAAGCTGTGTAAATGACCGGTGGTCCTGCTCTCCGTCCACTCATGCCCAGCCCCAGTCCAGATGCCGCGTTCATCCTGGCAAGTAGAAGGGAGCAACATTTTGACATTAACTGTTCTGGGCTTTTTAGAAATTATTTATTTTTATTGTGTTCTATGTATTTGAGGTATACAACATGTTCTGATACACATATACATAGTGGAATGATTACTGCAGTCAAGCAAATTTATATCCATCTCCTCACAGTTACCTTTTTATTTTCTTTTTCTTTGTGAGTAGGGGTGTGTGTGTGTGTGTGTGCATGCACAGGTGTGCTAGTGCATGCATGTACTGAGAACACCTAAAATCTTCTCTAACTGCAACCTCTGCCTCCCAGGTTCAATTGATTCTCCTGCCTCAGCCGCCCAAGTAGCTGGGACTACAGGCGCCTGCCACCATGCCCAGCTAATTTTTGTATTTTTAGAAGAGACAGGGTTTCACCATGTTGGCCAGGCTGGTCTGGAACGCCTGACCTCAGGTGATCCACCCTCCTCGGCCTCCCAAAGTGCTGGGATTACAGGTGTGAGCCACCGCACCTGGCCAGAGCCCAGTCCCTTTTAAGGACTCATCTGAGTAGGTCATATCCACCTAGAATATATTTCCCTTTCTTGAAGTCAACTGTGCCATACAACATAACCTTGTCATGGAATGATATCTCATCATATTCACCTACTCACAAAGAGAGGAGATTATACAAGCACAAGGATCACTGGGGTCATCTTAGAATTCTACCTACCACACCTCCTTTCTCCAAGTGTATCAAAAGTCGCAAAGAGATGCCTGATGAGGGCAAGGCCCCAGTACCTCATCAGACACATCCAGACAGTCTCACTTGAGGTTCTTCAGTATTAATCAATATTTCGATATGTTCATGCATTGTTTCTCATGGAAAAATTATTTACAGAAGTTGTATTGCAAGCCTGGCACTGTGTTAAGTGCTGGAGACACACGATGACAAGAGGTATGACCCTTGCCCTTGTTCAGTGGTGCAAAGTTAATCAAATAAACATATTATGTAAAATTGTGTCTTTGATTATTACAAAGGATATGAGGTATATGGTGATATAAGATCCTATAAGGGGAATATTTGACCTCATCAGAATAAAAGAACAGAAGCAGAGGCTGCTGGCTGCCCACCAAAACCCCTTCTCAACTTCCATTAGAGAAGAAGGCACAGGGCTGCCCATCTGCACTGCACTTCCCAGCTTCTTTTGACTTTGGGAGTGGCTATGTAAAGAAATCCCCTCCAATGAATAGAAGGCAATAGTGCCACTTCCAGGCCTGGGCCATTAAACTCATTGTCACTCCTATGAGTGACAAAGGCATTGCCCATGGCAACCACGAGTCACATGTTAAGGATGGCAGAGCTTCAGTCAACTTAAGTCCTTCAATGACTCTATGGAGCAGACTCCTCAGCCACCACCAGACTACCAGTGCTCTCACCACCAAAACCACTCCGGACTGTGATGTGAGAAGGAATGAAACTCCTCTTTCATTTAAGACATTACTTTTTAGGTCCGTTTCAGCAATTCAGGCTTCCCTAAGTAATACAGAACTACATGCTGGCAGGCAAAAAAAAAAAAGCTTTCTTATATTATGTTTATGTGATGTGTCTCTGAAAGGCTTTCACATCTACTGGGAGATGGAATTCTTTCAATAACCCCGTGAAACAGATAGTAGGCCATCTATTATAGGACCCATGCACCCATGCAGATGAGGGTCAGAAGAATTCAGTGACTCAGGGAGGGCCCCACAGCTCAGTAGTCATTCTGGAAACTCCATCACTGACTCACCATTTGGATTTACACAGCTCACCTCTCTCTTTCATCATTGATAGGATATGGTCATCCCTGTCTTTCTACCTAAGAGAGAAAAATTCTATGGGGGCTGGTCTGTGAATCCCTTACTAAAAATGACACAAATGTGATATTCAGTTCCATAAGTTACACAGGTAGGAGAGATTTAGCTATATTATTTGGCAATGCCTTTTTAATTGTTTACTCTTCAATATCTTAGCTCCATTGGAAACAGACTGATAGGCAAAACCAAATATAGGCTGCTAAGCTACTATTGGTCTTAGATCTCTTAAATTGTAACATCTGAGGTAATGTCATTTTTGATCTCATTCTTGATGGAGTTCTTTTGACTGTGTTTACTTACCTGTGTATGTTATCAGAAAACGTACCATTTCAAAATTTTTTATTCACTCATGTTCACCAAAAGTTATGAGCATTTACTCTGTTTAAAGTCATTGTGCTAGCCCCTGGGTATCCAGTAGTAAACAATGTGGGCATAGTCCTTGCCCTCAAGAAGATTATAGTCTGATCAGAAAAGCGGACAATAAACAAGAAAATATGCAATCTTATTTAATTATAAATAGTGATTGATGGAAAGAAGGAATGAAGAAATGAAGATGACGAGAACTAGGACACACTTTTTATCTCTAGTTAAATCTTCTAAAATGCATTCTGCAGAATTAGAATTACTCACAAATGTATTATTTCCAACTTGCTAAGATAGCCTATTTTCTACCCTTGGACTGCTTAAGTAGTTTTGCTTCACTTCTAGGAAATGCAGAGCTACATTTGGTACTTAGCAATAGAATGGTTCCTAACTCAGCTGTCTTTCTACTTCTTCCAAATTGTTTCTGCTTTATTTTCTTTTTCAGGTGAGAAAAATACATATTTTAATCTCAGTCTTTCATTTCAATCCCCTACTCATGCAGTGTTCCCATTTTTAAGCCTAAGAGATATCGCTCTGATGTTCCTTCCTTTATTTTATTTTTCAGGTGAGAAAGGAAGGGAGGGAAGGAAGGAAGGCGGAGAACAAACACTAATAAATGAGGGCCTTGCTCTTTTGCACGTAACATCCTGATGATCTGTTCTTGGGCCTTGACGGGGTGACCAGATGTGACGTGTGTGAGGAAACCCAGGCACTTCTGGTGGCTGAGGAAGATGGAAATCCCAACTTGACACTCACAGACGATGGCTGAAGCAGGCACAACCACAGGGGCAGAAATCTGACTGCGAGAAACCTGGACTCTGACTCGAACACCTGCGAAGGACAGGGACTGGGACCCTTACTTATATTACTGTGTACCTAGGAGTTACAAATCATTGCTCTTCCCGCCATCTTGGCTTCTGTGGAGGCCTGTTGGAAACAGGACTTCTAAAAGGAACTATGGCTGGAAGGCTGCGGTTCAATGCCATTCTTGCCGGCTATAAGCAGGATCTCTGGAACCAAAGGGAGCACACAGCTCTTCTAAGAATTGAAGTTGTTATGCCCGAGATGAAACAGAATTCTTTTTGGGCAAGAGATGCGCTTATGTATACAAAGCAAAGAACAACACAGTGACTCCTGGCAGCAAACCAAACAAAACCAGAGTAATCTGGGGAAAGGTAACTCAGCCTCATGGAAACAGTGGCCTGGTTTGTGCCAAATTCCGAAGTAATCTTCCTGCTAAGGCTACTGGACACAGAATCCGAGTGATGCTGTACCCCTCAAGGATCTAAACTAATGAAAAGTCAATAAATAAACCTGGATTTATGCTCTTGAAAAAAAAATCATTGACACACTGAGTTGTGACTTTTCTGGCACCCCATTCGGATATTCTATATGATGGGTATGTTTTTATTTGCTCTGTGGCCTTGGATGAGCCACTGAAAGGCCTTCAAGGTTAAATTTCTATCCTGTCTCATAATGACATCTTAACCCCTCAATAAAGTATTATATTTTTAAAATTAAAAAAAAAACAATCTGAGAGATACTTCGATTCAAGGTTTAAAATACTCCAGAACCATCATTTAATTTGAGAAAACTATGTCCTTGCCCTGAAAGCCAGAGTAGAAACTGTGGCCCTGTTATCATAGTCCTGTTTCCATAAAGCCTGTTCTATGTCCCCAAACAGGTTGGCAGAAGAGTTGTAAGGATTTGAGGGCCAGGGTGATGAGGGAAAAGATTTTAGGAAATAGAAAAAGAAGAACAGTTATTGAGTGCTTATTATATATTCTAAGTGCTCTCATAGCATTCTCTTGCTAAATGCTCACAACTCTACAGTTCTAGCCTTCTCAGAGATTCCCCCAGCCCACACCACGTGGTCCAGAGAGGTCAAGGTCTTATGTCATGTTCTCCCTTAAACCTCTCTGCATCTCTAAACCCATGGGGCAGAGGTTAGCCCGTCACGTAGGTAGCCTTGTGTCATTTTACATGTACTAATTTCCACATTTAACTAATAAAAAACTTGCCAGAAATTGGATTGGGATTTTTTTTTTTTTTTTTTTTTGACACAGAGTTTCACTCTGTTGCCCAGGCTGGAGTGCAATGGCACAATCTTGACTCACTTCAACCTCTGCCACCCACATTCAAGCAATTCTCCTGCCTCAGACTCCCAAGTAGCTGGGATTACAGGCATGTGCCACCATGCCCAGCTAATTTTTTTATATTTAGAAGAGACATGGTTTTACCATGTTGGTCAGGCTGGTCTCAAACTCCTGACCTCAGGTGATCCACCCGCCTGGGCCTCCCAAAGTGCTGGGATTACAGGCATGAGCCACTGTGCCCAGCCCTGAATTGGGATTTTTCGCAGATTATAGGCTCAGGGCCATATGACAATGAGAATAAAACTTTAGGGCTACGTATTTTAATCTCAGTCTTTTGTTTCAATCCCTTGCTCATGCAATTTTCCCTATTATTAAGCCAAGGAGATATCACTCCAATATCCCTGGCTCCCTACACAACAAAGAGATGTGCCACCTCAGAGCTGAAACCTTGGGGGAACTCAGGTCGCAAACATCCAAGAATAGAATGTATGGCTTCGCTGAAGCAGAGTGGCACAATGACATGTGTCTTTACAAATTTAACAGGCTATAATCAGCTACAGCTGCCATGCAATGGCCTGTCTTGGCATCCACCAGCCTCTGTCCATAACATAGCTTCTCAGCCGGTTTAGGTATGGGAACCACACAGCTTCTAAAGTGAAGGAGGCTTCTCCAGCAAAACTGAATGACATATTCAGATGCTGGGTGACGATTCATAATATTTAGCTATTTTGTTAATTAATATAAAAGTAATTTCTTTATTCAGTCACAGAAACATCAATGTATCTATGCTGAAGCACCATAATTTTATAAGCACAGTTATTGGGGGAAAATGTTACCTTTTTGTCCTAAAAAGACTCTCCACGCATGTAGCTAGGGAAAGCTAAGGTCAGTGGGAGAGTTATATATGCACACTTCCACCACCATCACCACCACCACCTCCTCCTTCACCTCTCATCCAGGTCTGTCTTAGGCCCGTTTTTCTTTTTTTTCTTTTCTTTTCTTTTCTTTTTTTTTTTCCGAGACAGGGTCTCGCTCTGTCACCCAGGCCGCAGTGTGGTGGCGCAATCTTGACTCACTGCAACCTTCACCTCCCCAGCTCAAGTGATCCTCCCACCACCTCCGCCTCCCAATAGCTGGGACTACAGGCATGCACCATCACACCTGGCTACTTTTCATATTTCTTTTTGTACAAACGGGGTTTTGCTATGTTGTCCAGGCTGGTCTTGAACTACTGGACTCAAGAGATCCAGCTGTCTCTGCCTCCCAAAGTGCTGGGATTACAGGAGTGAGCCACTGCACCCGGCCTGTCTGAGACCCTTTAACCCATTTATGCCTGAGGTTGTACTTTTTTGAATTTTTGCAATCAGACCTTGGCAATGATCTTGAGCAGTAGGATATAAATAACTCCCACATATGGGAGGTCAGGGTGGGTGGATCATGAGGTCAGGAGTTGGAGACCAGCCTGGCCAACGTAGTAAAACCCCATCTCTACTAAAAATACAAAAATTAGCCAGGTGTGGTGGTGCGCGCCCGTAATCCCAGCTACTCAGGAGGCTGAGGCAGGAGAATTGCTGGAACCCGGGAAGCAGAGGGAGGTTGCAGTGAGCTGAGATCATGCCATTGCACTCCAGCCTGGGCAATAGAGCGAGACTCCATTTCAAAAAAAAAAAAAAACTCCCACATACTTAGCGTTCCAATATGGAACACTAGGAACAAATGGGTTTTAACCTTGGGGGTTTTAAGTGCTCCCATGGCAATGATCCATCACAGCATTTATCATTCTCTTGTGACTCTTTTCTCACTTGCCTGTATCCTCCCTAATACAGAAGGTTGAGGACAGAAACCACATTAATATTGTTGACCATTGCATTCCCAATACCTTACTCAGAAACTGACACATAACAGGCACTTACTGAGTATTTGCTGAATGAACAAATACATTTCTTCTGCTCTTAGTCCCTCCAGGTTTCTTCTCCACTTTGATCCTGCTTCCTTGGCCTTGAGGTGTGCTTCCTGACCTCAGACTTTACCTTCTGCCAGATGGCTTCTCACATGGATCGATAGGTTGATCTGTGGTTCCTCACTTCGTGAATTTTTTCAAAATTCGTATTTGCTTCATACATGTGTTGATTGTCAAAGAAGTACAATTAATGTACATGCAATTGAGGAGTGGGTTTATGCATCACAACCTGGGATAGACGGAGGATTTATCTTTCCTTGAGGTCACAGGGAGACAGTAATATTTTAGGATCACCTAACATCTTAAACAATTATTCCAAAGGGTTTTTTCTCTGCCTGATTCGTGCTGCTAAGCTCTTTCTACATCTGACTTTTTCCTAAGTCCCTTTTTAGTATTATAAAAGTACTATTGCTCCTTGTTAAAATGATTTTTTTAAGTACAAAAGGTGAAAACAGGAGGAGTAATAAATCTCCCGTGGTATCCATGTCTACAGTCACTATGAGCATGTTTCCATCAGACTTTCTACCCTAACTCTTCTTTCACAGCGGAGTCCTGTGATCCAATGCCTGCTCCTTGAATGTGGGTTTTTTCTGAGGATCCTGTCATCTTTTCTTCATCTTTTCTCATTTTCCATACTCTCCCTGGGATACCATACTGACTTCCAAGGCTTTAGGTAACCTGTGTGTTATTTTAGTGGCAGTAGAGGCTTGAACTGCCACTCTCCCTTCTCCAATTTCAAAGCCATGGCCAATGGAGTATGCCTACAAGGATCATTAGCCAAATAAAACACAGTGTTTATTAATGGCATTAACAAAGCAGAGCTTGGTAGAACCTGGATTGAAAAAAACAGCTTAGGCTCAGGATCACGGTGATACCTTCTGCTTGTCAGCCCTGAGACTCAGCTATGCCTGGAGTATTTGAGCAACCAAGGCCAGCACTGTATGGCAACCCTGGGTCCACTTACACAACTACCCATGTGGATGAGAATCAGAGGTCTGCCTTGCCAGCCCAGACACAGGAACAGAGAGACCACCCCAAAAAGAACATGCTTCCCTCCAAAGCTTTGATCTGAGCTGATCTTGCTTTGCGGTTTACAGCTGGCCCAGCCAATCTGATCAATGGGGGAAGACAGAGCAGAGAAAGAGAAAGACCACCCTTTCCACGGGGGAGATTCCTTGACACTAACCTGACAGCAGCGTAGGTCCAGAAAGTGGGAGGAAGAAGAGGGCATACCATTAATACAGTGGCCCTACCCACAGTAAAATGCTGCCCTTTAATTTCCAGTTTAGAGTTATTGATTAACCTTTTCTCTTTTAGTAAGGAGTGAATGAGGGGTGGGTGAGAAGAGAAAAAGCACCCTCCCTAGCACTCCTCCAATAAGTCCAATTATCTATGGGCTAAAGCTGCAGTGAAAGGAGAATGCTGCTCCCCTAAAATGTGCTGAGCACATAGAAAGAACTCCATAGGCATTTGTTGAGTAAATACATACATACATACATAAATTCTGACGTTTGAATCTGTTTCTTTAGCTCAGTCCCCTGTCACAAACTTCAGACGTGTATATTTCCATTTCTCCCATGCTTGCTTTCTGTAAACCAAAAATAAAATTCTAAGCCCCCTAATTGATGGATAGATCCCCCTTCTCAGCCAAGGGCATTCCAAAATAAACCTGAAAATCTAGTTCAGATCATGATAGGAAGGTGGGGTCAGACACGTCTCATGATTCTACCCTCTCCTCTTGGGAATGTAGGCCCGACTGACCAGCATTAACATTAAAACAGAGATCTTAGAAGTGACAAAACAGACTTTTTGTAGCAATAAGACACCAAATTCCAGCTGTATTATAGCATCAAATGACAAATAGCCGGCCCTGGAAGAAAGCAATTGAAGTATTTTACCTCAAAATATATTTCTTTGACATACTTTAAAATGACGCTATAAAGCTGCCTCTTACAGGGATAATCTCGATTCTGCAGAGAATCCCCTTTCCGTTCCAGGTCTTTCCTCAAATCCATGAGAGAATTAACCAAGAGTGTGGCAACATTTTAGGTCCGATAAGAGCTCTGAAGCCTGCTACTTGGGGGTTTCATCTGCATGATGAAACCTTGGTCTCCACCACCCCTTATCTTAACCCAGACATTCCATTCTATTGACTCCAGGTCTTTAGATAGTAACTCTTTCAACCAATTGCCAATCAGAAAATCTTTGAATCTGCCTGTGATGTGGAAGCCCTCCTACTAGGTTGTCTTGCCTTTCCATATTGAACCAATATACAGCTTACATGTATTGATTGATATCTTATGTCTCCCTAAAATGTATAAAACCAAGCTGTAGTCCAACCACTTGAGCACATGTTCTCAGGATCGTCTGACAGGCTACTGGTCACTCATATCTGGTTCAGAATAAATATCTTAAAATATTTTACAGAGTTCCACTATTTCCATCAACATTTCTATTTCCCATCTTAGTAAATGGAACCATTATCCATGCAGTTATTCATATCATAATATTCATCCAGCTCCGCATAACTCTCTATTAAGTGCAGACCACTCCAAAAAGAACTGGCTTAACCCAGTAGTCAGACTATTTCTCTCTCTCTCTTTCTCTCTGCACCCTCCTTCTCTCTCACTCTCTCATTTCTAAAGAAATACAGGAAGAAAAAAATTGTCTTATTCAAAGGAATTTATCGAGCCTCTTGATATCTAAGAAACATTCCTCGAAGGCAACAAAGGGTGGACTCGTTTCTTACATATATCTCACTGTATTCCCTTACTTGATGGATAATTAGCCTGCAAACTTTCTTTTTTATATCTTAGAAATTATCTCTTTTAGAAAATATGTAAGGGCGGTTCCAAGATGGCCAAATAGGAACAGCTCCCAGCGTGAGCGACGCAGAAGGCAGGTGATTTCTGCATTTCCAACTGAGGTACCTGGTTCGTCTCACTGGGGCTTGTTGGACAGTCAACATGGAGTGTGAGCTGAAGCAGGGCGGGGCATCACCTCACCCGGAAAGCGCAAGGGGTCCGGGAATTCCCTTTCCTAGCCAAGGGAAGCCGTGACAGATGGTACCTGGAAAATTGGGACACTCCCACCCTAATACTGCACTTTTCCAAAGGACTTAGCAAATGGCGCACCAGGAGATTATATCCCACTCCTGGCTTGAAGGGTCCCACGCCCACGGAACCTTGCTCACTGCTAGCACAGCAGTCTGAGATCGAACTGCAAGGCAGCAGCCAGGCTGGCGAAGGGGCGTCCACCATTGCTGAGTAGGTAAACAAAGAAGCCGGGAAGCTGGAACTGGGTGGAGCCCACCGCAGCTCAAGGAGGCCTGCATGCCTCTGTAGACTCCACTTCTGGGGGCAGGGCATAGCTGAACAAAAGGCAGCAGAAACTTCTGCAGAATTAAACATCCCTGTCTGACAGCTTTGAAGAGAGTAGTGGTTCTCTCAGCACGGAGTTTGAGATCTGAGAATGGACAGACTGCCTCCTCAAGTGGGTCCCTGACCCCTGAGTAGCCTAACTTGGAGACACCTCCCAGTAGGGGCCAAGTGACACCTCATACAGCCAGGTGCCCCTCTGAGATGAAGCTTCCAGAGGAAGCATCAGACAGCAACATTTGCCGTTCTGCAATATTTGCCATTCTGCAGCCTCCACTGGTGATACCCAGGCAAACAGAGTCTGGAGTGGACCTCCAGCAAACTCCAACCAACCTGCAACTGAGGGTCCTGACTGTTAGAAGGAAAACTAACAAACAGAAAGGACATCCACACCAAAACCCCACTGGTACGTCACCATCATCAAAGACCAAAGGTAGATTAAAAACCACAAAGATGGGGAGAAACCAGAGCAGAAAAGCTGAAAATTCTAAAAATCAGAGCACCTCTTCTCCTCCAAAGGATTGCAGCTCCTCACCACAGATGGAACAAAGCTGGACAGAGAATGACTTTGGCAAGTTGACAGAAGTAGGCTTCAGACGATCAGTAATAACAAACTTCTCTGAGCTAAAGGAGGATGTTCGAACCTATGGCAAAGAAGCTAAAACCCTTGAAAAAAGATTAGACGAATGGCTAACTAGAATAAACAGTGTAAAGAAGACCTTAAATGACCTGATGGAGCTGAAAACCATGGCACGAGAACTACGTGACACATGCACAAACTTCAGTAGCCAATTTGATCAAGTGGAAGAAAGCATACCAGTGATTGAAGATCAAATTAATGAAATGAAGTGAGAAGAGAACTTTAGGGAAAAAACAGTAAAAATAAATGAACAGGCAGGGTGCAGTGGCTCATGCCTGTAATCCCAGCACTTTGGAAGGCTGAGGCAGGTGGATCATGAGGTCAGGAGATCAAGACCATGGTGAAACCCTGTCTCTACTAAAAATACAAAAAATTAGCCAGGCATGGTGGCAGGTGCCTGTAGTCCCAGCTACTCTGGAGGCTGAGGCAGGAGAATGGTGTGAACCCGGGAGGTGGAGCTTGCAGTGAGCCGAGATCGCGCCACTGCACTCCAGCCTGGGTGACAGAGCGAGACTCTGTCTCAAAAAAATAAAAAATAAAAAAATAAAAGAAATGAACAAAGCCTCCAAGAAATATGGGACTATGTGAAAAGACCAAATCTACGTTTCATTGGTGTACTTGAAAGTGACGGGGAGAATGGAACCAATTTGGAAAACACTCTGCAGGATATTATCCAGGAGAACTTCCCCAGCCTAGCAAGGCAGGCCAACATTCAAATTCAGGAAATACAGAGAATGCCACAAAGAAACCCCTCAAGAAGAGCAACTCCAAGACATAATTGTCAGATTCACCAAAGTTGAAATGAAGGAAAAAATATTAAGGGCAGCCAGAGAGAAAGGTTGGGTTACCCACAAAGGGAAGCCCATCAGACTAAGAGCGGATCTCTTGGCAGAAACTCTACAAGCCAGAAGAGAGTGGGGGCCAATATTCAACGTTCTTAAAGAAAAGAATTTTCAACCCAGAATTTCATATCCAGCAAAATTAAGCTTCATAAGTGAAGGAGAAATAAAATCCTTTACAGACAAGCAAATGCCAAGAGATTTTGTGACCACCAGGCCTGTCCTACAAGAGCTCCTGAAGGAAGCACCAAACATGGAAAGGAACAACCGGTACCAGCCACTGCAAAAACATGCCAAATTGTAAAGACCATCAAGGCTAGGAAGAAACTGCATCAACTAACAAGCAAAATAACCAGATACATCATCATGACAGGATCAAATTCACACATAACAATATTAACCTTAAATGTAAATGGGCTAAATGCTCCAATTAAAAGACACAGACTGGTAAATTGGATAAAGAGATCAGACCCATCAGTGTGCTGTATTCAGGAGACCCATCTCATGTGCAGAGACACACATAGGCTCAAAATAAAGGAATGGAAGAAGATCTACTAAGCAAATGGAAAACAAAAAAAAAAGCAGGGGTTGCAATCACAGTCTCTGATAAAACAGACTTTAAACCAACAAAGATCAAAAGAGACAAAGAAGGCCATTACATAATGGTAAAGGGATCAATTCAACAAGAAGAGCTAACTATCCTAAATATATATGCACCCAATACAGGAGCACCCAGATTCATAAAGCAAGTCCTTAGAGACCTACGAAGAGACTTAGACTCCCACACAATAATAATGGGAGACTTTAACACCCCACTGTCAACATTAGACAGATCAATGAGATAGAAAGTTAAAAAGGATATCCAGGAATTGAACTCAGCTCTGCACCAAGCAGACCTAATAGACATCGGCAGAACTCTCCACCCCAAATCAACAGCATATACATTCTTCTCAGCACTACATCACACTTATTCGAAAATTGACCACACAGTTGGAAGTAAAACACTCCTCAGCAAATGTAAAAGAACAGAAATTATAACAAACTGTCTCTCAGACCACAGTGCAATCAAATTAGAACTCAGGATTAAGAAACTCACTCAAAACCACTCAACTACATGGAAACTGAACAACCTGCTCCTGAATGACTACTGGGTACATAATGAAATGAGGGCAGAAATAAAGATGTTCTTTGAAACCAATGAGAACAAAGACACAACATACCAGAATCTCTGGGACACATTTAAAGCAGTGTGTAGAGGTAAAGTTATAGCACTAAATGCCTACAAGATAAATCAAGAAAGATCTAAAATTGACACCCTAACATCACAATTAAAAGAACTAGAGAAGCAAGAGCAAACACGTTCAAAAGCTAGCAGAAGGCAAAAAATAACTAAGATCAGAGCAGAACTGAAAGACATGGAGACATAAAAAACCCTTCAAAAAAATCAATGAATCCAGGAGCTGGTTTTTTGAAAAGATCAACAAAATTGATAGGCCACTAGGAAGACTAATAAAGAAGAAAAGAGAAAAATCAAATAGATGCAATAAAAAATGATAAAGGGGATATCTCTACCAATCCCACTGAAATACAAACTACCATCAGAGAATAGTATAAACACCTCTGTGCAAATAAACTAGAAAACCTAGAAGAAATGGATAAATTCCCAGACACATACACCCTCCCAAGACTAAACCAGGAAGAAGTTTAATCCCTGAATAGACCAATAACAGGCTCTGAAATTGAGGCAATAATTAATAGCCTACCAACCAAAAAAAGTCCAGGACCAGACAGATTCACAGCCAAATTCTACCAGAGGTACAAAGAGGAGCTGGTACCATTCCTTCTGAAACTATTCCAATCAATAGAAAAAGAGGGAATCCTCCCTAACTCATTTTATGAGGTCAGTATCATCCTGATACCAAAGCCTGGCAGAGACACAACAAAAAAAGAGAATTTTAGACCAATATCCCTGATGAACATTGATGCAAAAATCCTCAATAAAATACTGGCAAACGAAATCCAGCAGCCTATCAAAAAGCTTATCTGCCACGATCAAGTTGGCTTCATCCCTTGGATGCAAGGCAGGTTTGACATATGCAAATCAATAAACGTAATCCATCACATAAACAGAACCAAAGACAAAAACCACATGATTATCTCAATAGATGCAGAAAAGGCCTTCAACAAAATTCAACAGCCCTTCATGCTAAAAACTCTCAATAAACTAGGTATTGATGGGATGTACCTCAAAATAATAAGAGCTATTTATGACAAACCCACAGCCAGTATCATACTGAACGGGCAAAAACTGGAAGCATTCCCTTTGAAAACTGGCACAAGACAGGGATGCTCTCTCTCACCCCTCCTATTCAACATAGTGTTGGAAGTTCTGGCCAGGGCAATCAGGCAGGAGAAGGAAATAAAGGGTATTCAATTAGGAAAAGAGGGAGTCAAATTGTCCCTGTTTGCAGATGACATGATAGTATATTTAGAAAACCCCATTGTCTCAGCCCAAAATCTCCTTAAGCTGACAAGCAACTTCAGCTAAGTCTCAGGATACAAAATCAATGTGCAAAAATCACAAGCATTGCGATACACCAATAACAGACAAACAGAGAGCCAAATCATGAGTGAACTCCCATTCACAATTGCTTCAAAGAGAATAAAATACTTAGGAATCCAACTTACAAGGGATGTGAAGGACCTCTTCAAGGAGAACTACAAACCACTGCTCAATGAAATAAAAGAGGACACAAACAATTGGAAGAATATTCCATGTTCATGGGTAGGAAGAATCAATATCATGAAAATGGCCATACTGCCCAAGGTAATTTATAGATTCAATGCCATCCCCATCAAGCTACCAATGACTTTCTTCACAGAATTGGAAAAAACTACTTTAAAGTTCACATGGAAACAAAAAAGAGCCCACATTGCCAAGACAATACTAAGCAAAAAGAACAAAGCTGGAGGCATCATGCTACCTGACTTCAAATTATACTACAAGGCTACAGTAACCAAAACAGCATGGTACTGGTACCAAAACAGAGATATAGACCAATGGAACAGAACAGAGCCCTCAGAAATAATACCACACATCTACAACCATCTGATCTTTGACAAACCTGACAAAAACAGGATATAGGGAAAGGATGCCCTATTTAATAAATGGTGCTGGAAAAACTGGCTAGCCACATGCAGAAAACTGAAACTGGATCCCTTCCTTACACCTTATACAAAAATTAATTCAAGATGGATTAAAGACTTAAATGTTAGACCTAAAACCATAAAAACCCTAGAAGAAAACCTAGGCAATAGCATTCAGGACATAGGCATGGGCAAGGATTTCATGACTAAAACACCAAAAGCAATGGCAACAAAGCCAAAATGGACAAATGGGATCTAATTAAACTAAAGAGCTTCTGCACAGCAAAAGAAACTACCATCAGAGTGAACAGGAAACCTACAGAATGGGAAAAAATGTTTACAATCTACCCATCTGACAAAGGGCTAATATCCAGAATCTACAAAGAACTTAAACAAATTTACAAGAAAAAATCAAACAACCCCATCAAAAAGTGGGTGAAGGATATGAACAGACACTTCTCAAAAGAAGACATTTATGCAGCCAACAGATACATGAAAAAATGCTCATCATCACTGGCCATCAGAGAAATGCAAATCAAAACCACAATGAGATACCGTCTCACACCAGTTAGAATGGTGATCATTAACAAGTCAGGAAACAACAAGTGCTGGAGAGGATGTGGAGAAATAGGAACACTTTTACACTGTTGGTGGGAGCATAAACTAGTTCAATCATTGTGGAAGACAGTGTGGCGATTCCTCAGGAATCTAGAACTAGAAGTATCATTTGACCCAGCCATCCCATTACTGGATATATACCCAAAGGATTATAAATCATGCTGCTATAAAGACACATGCACACGTATGTTTATTGCGGCACTATTCACAATAGCAAAGACTTGGAACCAACCCAAATGTCCATCAATGATAGACTGGATTAAGAAAATGTAGCACATATACACCATGGAATACTATGCAGCCATAAAAAACGATGAGTTCATGTCCTTTGTAGGGACACAGATGAAGCTGGAAACCATCATTCTGAGCAAACTATCACAAGGACAGAAAACCAAACACCGCATGTTCTCACTCATAGGTGGGAATTGAACAATGAGAACACTGGACACAGGGTGGGGAACATCACACACTGGGGCCTGTCGTGGGGTGTATGAAGGAGGGAGGGATAGCATTAGGAGATACATCTAATGTAAATGACGAGTTAACGGGTGCAGCACACCAACATGGCACATGTATACGTATGTAAGAAACCTGCACGTTGTGCACATGTACCCTAGAACTTAAAGTATAATCTAAAGAAAAGAAATCGTCTCTTTTAGAAGATTAACCCAAGTTTACAAAATTTTCTCTTTTTTAACCGCAATCTCAGCCAAAAATAGCCCCACAACACAGCCCTCTTTGGATATTATTTGTTACATATACTACATTTCTTAAGCAAATTAAAATAAAATTATTTCTGCAAACTTTTTCAACATTGCACTGGTTAAAAATACAGCCCATTGTCTTTTCATGCTATGTATTTTTTTCCCTTGGCTTTAAAATAATGGGAGTTATTTTCAACTGCTGAATGATTGATCAAGAAAAAGCACTGTTTTCTCTGTAATACGAAGTTTTCAAGTCAATGTTAATAACTTCTTTTCCACATAATTTTAAGACATCTAATCTCCTCCACAAATCTCTGAAAATAGCCAAAACTCAAAGTATCAGGAGGAAAAATCCGTATCAATAGCAGTATCTTCATTATATTTCATGTTTTTTAAAATTTACCAAACAGTTCTCATCTGAGCAAGAGCCTGGCTAGTTTGTTTATAGAACATTTTGTAGTTTACTAGTTTGATGTTGCTAGAAGTGATTCAGAAATGTGTGACATTGAAACTGCCTTTGCATAAATTATAACAGAAAATGATGGTAGTAAAAGAGATCTGATCTAACCCCCTGCCCTCCCCATCTTGCCTTTCCCTTAAGAATTCCTGGGCTTAGGCTAAGCTAACTTTGGTAGACATTTAATTTATAGTTCAAATGATAATAGGCCTTTCACAAAAACTCAACCACCTTTGTAAAGATAACAAAAGGCCCTCACGCGAGGGGGAGGAGAGGAAACTGAATTCTGCTAAGGTGTTGACTGGTCACAAGATATGCAAATTTACTGTTGTAGATTGACCTTTTGAACTATCTTTTCAGGTTTTATATATGTGTGACACCCATGGCTCCACCTGGACTCACTGACTGATGATTCCACACTTCCATGCCCCACCTAGAAGTACCTCAGTTCTAGAGGACAGCTTCAACAACCCTGTGGTTTCATCTTGGACCCAACGAATCAGCAGTAAGGCCTAGCCACCCCCATCACTTCCCCCAAACTGCCTTTGAAAAAAAACCTAACCTACGAGCCTTCAATGTGATTGATTTGAGTAATAACTCCGTTCTTCTCCCACATGGGGTGGCTGGCCTCATGTCAATTAAAATCTTTCTTTACTGCAAATACCCAAATAGTCTATTCATCCACATTATGGAAATTAATATATTTTGCTCTATAAACTGGTTCTTGGCATTCTCAGCCATATTCATGACTTTTTTTTTTATTATCTAGCACACATGAAGTTATTAAAGTAATTTTTTCAAGATTGGGCATTTTATTCCAGGGAAAGTATTTGTAATAGATTCTAATTTATGAATTTATTCAACCTTAATATCTGTAGGCAGGATCATCTCTGGATATTAAATACTTGAAAAGTTTATATTCCATGAAGTCAGAAGTCTGACCTCTAAGCATGGGCCTACCACTTCTCGGCCTGGTGATCGTGAGTAAATCAGTTTTCCAACCTGCAATTTTTAATTTGCAAAATGGAGATGATGGTAATACCTACCTCATAAGAGTGTGGTGAAAATTTAATAAACTTATACATGTAATAAGCCAAACATAGCTCCTGGCATATGTAGACATTCAATAAATGCTATTTTCAAAGAAACTAGGGGTGAATAATTTTACATCTTTAAATAAGGAAAGTTTTTCCATGCAATGGTGTTAAAGCCAGAAACCATAAATGAAAATATTACTGTATTTAACTGCATAAAACAAAGTTTTTAAATAACAAACACATTGCAATCAAGGATAAAAGATAACACCTGGAGAAAAAGATTTGCAACATATGTGCCAGGAAAAGGGTAAATACCCATAGTGCCTCAAGTTCTTATAAATCAGCACAAAAGAGAAAGAAAAAAGGGTAAAAAAAAAAAAAAGAATAAACAATTTAAAAAGAAATAGGGCTAGTAAATATATGAACAGATGTTCAGCCTCACTAGTAATCAAAGAAATGCAAAAAAACACAACAGATTGGTTATAATTAAAAAGATGGACAAAGCCCAGGATTTGCAAGTGTGCAAGCAATAGGCTGCTCTCACACACTTCTAGTAAGTATGTTTATTGATCTAGTCTCTTTGGAGGGTTATTTAGTGATACATTCCAAAGTTCAAAAGATGTAGTCTCTTTTCTTTTTTATGTTAATGTTTGAATACTCTACATATTTTAATATATTTCTAAAATATTCTATATAAACATATTCTATAATATTTTATGTATTCTATCAGACAAAATAAAGCTAGCTTCGTTTTGGAAAATTAAAGTAGTTTCTTTCCCTTCTTCTTAGGGTTTTTATGAGAATAAAGTTATATTCTCTTCCAAATGAGATCTCAGGCAGCCTTATAGGGAGTGAGTGGTCATTGCGGTAATGATTGCTAATATCCCTGTGGCAACCTGTGGATTGCAAAGTATGCCACTTACCTTAATCTTACAACTACTGAACATAAACAGAGCTGGAATTATTATTGATCCCTTATAAATGATTATGAGCCTCAAGCCTCTTTTAATTCCCAAGTCAAATCCGGCACTGCCCCAAAGACTGTTCAAAAGAGGAAAATGGCCAATATTCAGGGACCTGGACCATCTTCTCCACAGGCTATCCCCCAGGGGGCGCTCAACTGACAGTAAATTAGACCTGCAAAGCATCTTCAGGCTCTCTTGCCTGTGGTTCCTTTACCATCTGTTGAAAGGTAAAGAAAATCTCTCCTCATTTCAAGTTTGTAAAACAAGTCTTTTTTGTTGAAGCTCCTTATCAGATCTGTCCATGGGGCATGAGAATTTTCCCTTCACCCCCTCATAAGGCTTGAAATTTTCTTTGTCATCTATGCTCACATCAGAAATTATGCTGGGAAAAACTATGACTAGGCAAATGACCCTGTAGTGATTCCAGACATCAAGTTCATGGAAGCTTCACCCTTGCCCCACCTCCACCCCTCCACACCCGTCAGGCCACTGTCCTGCATTAGATATTCAATATGATTATCCGCTTTTCTTCTCACAACAGTTTTTCAAGAAGGGATGTGAGAAAACACACATACACACACACACACAGCTTCTGAAGCTCATTTATATCATAGCATAAATGATGCCAACAGCAACAGCATTTCATAACCATGGAACCAAAAATGCAAGGTAAAATAATGAAGTTATTGTAGGTGAGATTTCAGGGTATTCAAATATTGACAAATCATTTTGAGGTGGGTTATTTCTGACATCACATGATGATGGTGCCACATAACATATGTCCAGAGAACATAGGCCCAGCTTTAGCTAGACATAGGTATCTAAATTCTGTTAATCAGTAGATTCTGAAAGTTAGGGAATTTTTCTGAAATTCATTCTAATCTTCTCTATGGGACTTTATAATCTCACCGGCAATTGTTTGACTGGTTAATAGCTGATATGAGCATCAAGTTTAGGATGTTCTAAAAGCCTTAAGGGACTTGAATAGTTTCTAACAGCTAGAGAAAAATATGCCAAAGTACAGAAGTAGCAACTTTCTGGCCTGAAAGAAATCATAGCAATTACTACAAAAGAGCTCTATTAATGAAATCCTTCATTTTTTAAGTTAACAAATAAAGGTCAGGTATACTATGGTGTAATAGCATGGAGTTAATGAAAATAACAATGCAGGCCTATACTTGAGGACATAGAAAACTGTCCATGATATTTTTAAGTAGGTTACAAAAATATGACTACTACGGCCTCATTTTTGTAATGTAATAAAATAGGGGCCAGATGCCTGTAATCCCAGCACTTTGGGAGGCTGAGGCAGGTGGATCACTTGAGGCCAGGAGTTCAAGACCAGCTTGGCCAATATGCTGAAACCCCATCTCTACTAAAAATACAAAAATTAGCTGGATGTGGTGGTGGGTGCCTGTAATCCCAGCTACTCAGGAGGCTGAGGCAGGAGAATCACTTGAACCCGGGAGGCGGAAGTTGCAGTGAGCTGAGATCATGTCATTGCACTCCAGCCTGGGCAACGAGCAAAACTCCATCTCAATAATAATAATAATAATAAAATATGGTTTTATTTTGGAGAAGGAGGAATTAAACTGATATCTTTTCATTCTCAATAATCTGTAGTTCCAAGTCATCCTATATCTATCTTTAGCATCAATATCCATGTTGTATGACCTTAGGGAGGCTCCGACAGAATGTAGAATGGACGCTCCTTCCAATACTAGGAAGCCACCTAAGGCTGCTCCTTCCAGAATAATGGTTAAAGAAAGAATAAGGTAACAAGGTAGAGGACACAGATTCCCAGGCCTCCTCTATTGGGCTGATGCCTCAGAGAGGAGGAGGTGAGAGCCCACCTGGCAGATAGTTTGAAGAGAATGCAGAAGACAAAAGAACTTTTTCTCTGCTTCCTTCAAGAAACACTGAATTGCTGCAATGTTTTCCTCTGTACTTTTAAAAGAAAAATTTCAGCCAAATTAAATTTAAAGTTTAATTGAGCAATGAACAATTCACGAATCAGGCAGCCCCCAGAGTCACAGCAGATTCAGAGAGACTCTATGGATGCCTCAGGTTCAGAACAAATTTATAGACAAATAAAGTGAAGCAATGTACAGAAATTGGAAGTGAGGTACAGAAACAGCTGGATTGGTTACAGATTGGGGTTTGCCTTGTTTGAACACAGTTTGAACACTCAGCAGTATGAGTAGTTGAAGTGTGGCTGCTGGGATTGGCCAAGACTCAGCTGTTGTTACCGGCACATACTCCTAAGTTAGGTTTTCAATCTTGTCTACCTATTAAGTTAGGTTACGGTTAGTCCACAAAGAGTCAAATATAGAAGTACAGAGTCCTTGTCAGGCCATACTTAATTCACTTTAACAATTCTTAATAGGCATCATATAAGAAGTGAACATACTGTTGGAAAATAAAAAAGATAGATGACCTCCATTGTATCCAACATACCATAAGGGCAAAAATGAACACACACAATTTTGTATGTAAGAATGGGGGTAAATAACACTTGCCCAGTAGAAATGAGAAAGGTAGAGCTAGATAAATAATGTGGCATATGACTTAGAGGAGATGATCTTCCAACTTGATCTGGCAGCAAACTTTTCTCCCCTATAGTAGATAGATGCTCCATCTCAATTCAATGCCCTAGCCACTTTTTGCCAAGAGAAATTGACTCCGTTCTCTAAACTAGACAATAGACCATCTACAGGTTTCAATTACTCACGACGAGTGGTCTGATGAGTAGAAAAAAAAATGTATTCAGTGATCAACTCAAAGAAGAATCTTCCCTAAGGAAATTTTGATTAGGATTCTCTAATAGCACAGCCAAAGAGAAGATCTAGAAAAAGCAGGCTTTGATTAGCAAATAGGGGAGAAAAAAAGGATGAAAATCTCATGGTTTGGATTTGAAAACTGCTTATGTGCCATTTAACACAATAATATGTTGCCAAAAACAGTCAGGCTGTGGAAATCATGACCTGTAATCATCAAAAATAGAGCTTATGTTGTCTTCAGCCCCAACAAATTTAAATTTAGGACAGATGATATTTCTAGCCTCATCTCAGCCAAGTCAAAGAGATTGTTTTCCTAATTGTTCCTCGAGTATGCTTTTCTAAGAACGAAAACCTTTACAACTGTAATTGACTCTTCTAACCAATTGGAGTTGCCAGTTGGTTCTGAGCCGAAGGCCATATCCAGGGAGTTCCGTAAACTTTGTGCCGTGCCAAGTATATAATTCTGGTCTCTAAACTTTCACAATATGCTTTGAGAAAGTGGCAAAACAAAGTAAAAATTGTTATTCTGGTTAAAGCAATTGCTCAATGGAGCCCAAAACTTGTGGAAGAAAATCTTAGATTG